>NC_025993.2:10896081-11071810 GCF_000442705.2 Elaeis guineensis | reverse complement strand
GAGTTTTTAATTTAGTGATAAAAAATTTTTGGGTATAGTCAAGTACTTGTCAAGTCAGTGCATGAGTCAAAATGGGATTGACCCCTCTGAATTAGTAAAAGATATGCATCAGTGTATTTCAATTTAGCAAAACCTGAGCCCGGATCATCCATGTGATGGATTTGAAAAAGATTGAAATATAATATGAATAACTTATCTATGATTGACTGTTAAATCTTAGGTTGTTCTCAAGCATTAGGGTCAAAGGGATGAATTATACGGTAATCATACGTCAATAGATTCTTGAATGTTGCTTCACCTTCATTCGACCTATCCGGATGTTGGGTCATCATTGCTAGATGGTTACACTAATTGGTTCAGGAAGGTGTTCTTATGCTATTGGCTTAGGTTTGAACCTATGAGGTCATACTTAAAAGAAGTTTCTGACTGATCATGTGACTGATCAACGATTGAGAATCATTCAAGGGCTTAATCATCAATTTGATTGATGGTTAACCTTATGCAAAAGTTATAATAAATTAATTCACCAAGTGTTAGTGAATTAATAGAAGATTAATTGATAATTAGATTACTGATTGGCTTAATTTGATTGAGCAAAGAGGATTAAATAAAATTTAATTGAATTAGATTCAATTAGGTTTGTCCCAATTAGGTTATGAGATGACCTAATTGTTAAGAAAGAATTATCCCTGATTTGATCAGAACTTTGATTCAATCAATTCTTAATTTGATTAAAATTTGGTTAAAAATTTATAAACCTAATTAGATTGAATTTCATATATTTTATTTGGGCTAAACCAGATGTGATTTAGTTTGAATTTAAATAAAAAAATTAAGAGTCCTTATTAGAATAGGACTCTTCTCTCTGCACCAACCCAGTTTGCATGCCATATATCTCTACACATAAAATTATTTTGTATGAGATTTTTTTACATCAAAGATTTCTTTCTCTTATCTATGTTACATCCAAATCTAATTTAGTTTTAATAAAAGAAAAATTCTAAAATTTGATTTCAAAGTATTCATTATCAAGAGAATCTGTTCTCATCCAGATCAACCTCTCCATACCAATAAATTTTTTTCTCCTTATATGTGTGATATTTTGAGGAGATGTTTTATGAGAGATTAGCTAGAGAACTGATTTACTATAAAAAAATATGAGAAGGGGTGTCCCATATTTTTTAGTATATTTTGGGATATGGAGTTGTCAAGGGAGGCAAAATCCTATAAGAGTCCAGGATCACTAGGACTCTTCACCCCACCTCTTTATATGTCTATAAAAATGGCTTTTGTGGTTTCTTTTATATGTGTAAGATACCAAAAGAGATTTCTTCATGTGGTAGAAGTTTGGGCATAGTTCATGGTATGCAAAATAGAGAGGAGGGTCCTTTCTCTTGGGGTGTACGTAAAAATCTGAATTTCAGATTTTTAGTTCTAAGGGTTTGGGAAGAGAGAATAAATTAGAAAAAAATTATTTTTTTTTATCTTTCTTCTACCTCTTCATCTCCTTCAGAAATTCATCTTCAATCTCTAAAAAAATTTTAGAAATTTGAAGAAAGGATCTAGATCAGTCAAGAAGAAGGTTTTCGCGCGAGCTAGTACTTCCGAAAAGATCGATCAAATCGAGGCTTTGAGTGAATTTTTTGTAGAGGGCGGATATATGTGTGGCTACAAGCAACCAACAAGGATCCTCTCCACCATGTCTCTCAGTAGCAGAGATCATCGATCTATGATTAGGTATGGAGTTCTGAACTCAAATTATAGGTAGATGTGATCTACTACTCACATGCATGCATGCTGATTTTATCTTTGAATTATTTCAGATTTTATATGCAACATAACATGTCATAGATCTTAGAGTAGATTGATTTGATGATTAGATCATATACATGTTAGATTAATTTGATTAATCTAGTTGTCTTCAGCTGTGTTGGTGCAGAATTTCATCGATGCCGGAGAAGCTGGAGTCGAGGGGATCGCGGCTACCGCTGGGACCTGCAAGGAAAGTCTAAATCGGAGTTGGGGGTGCTCCGGCAAGACCCTCCAATGCTCAAGTCAGTACTCTGCCTCAATAAAAATGGAGCACTCGAATGGGATTTTAGCAGAGTTTCGAGATAGAGTTTAGAGCTTAGAGGAGAACGTATCTGAGGGATCTCTTTTATAGATGGGAGAGCGTAACCGATTGACAGCGACATCTGTAACTACCTAGTAGTGGGCTGTTCAGGGCCACGTGGAGTTTGTTATAGAGAGTGGAGTGGTGTCCATTGTCGCGACTTGCCAGAGAGTGATGGGGCCATATAGAGTTTGTTACCAAGAGTGGAGTGGTGTCCATTGTTGTGACTTACCGGAGAGTTCGGGCCAGACGACTGAAGCTTGGTTGGGACGTCTGGTGGAGCGAAATATCTCTCTGTCTCAGTAATTTAAGAAAAGCTCGGATGTTTCCAAGGTTTCTGATGGGTTAACTGTGGTTGGGTGCCTTAGGCGTTGATGCTGTAGACGGAAGTCATCTACTGTAGAAGCTCGGGGGAGAACTTTCTGTTGGAGAAGTCCGATGGAAGTCCGATTGCTAGAGAAGTCCGTCTGAAATTTGTCTGATGTAGAAGCTCGTTTGAAGACTGTCCGCTGGAGAGGTCCGGTTTCATGAGGAATCCAGCAGAAGGTCGACCGATAGTGGAGTTCGGAAGGCATTGTGAAAGTTCGTTCGCTGGAGGAGTCTTGAGGACACTGTGAAAGGTCGACCGCTGGAGGAGTCTGGAATTCAATTCTATTGTAGAAGTTCGGATGGAGTCCGATTCTTGTGAGAGTCCGGAAGGAGGCCACGTACTGTAGAAGCTCGGACGAAGATCGGTTGCCGTGAAAGCTCAGATGGAGACTTCTTATTGTAGAAGCTCGGATGAAGTCTGCTTGTAATAGAAGTTCGGAGTAGAGATCCAGCTGGTGGAGCCCATCCGTTGTAGAAGTTCATCTGGGATCCATCCACTGTAGAAGTTCGGACGGAGTCTGGCTCTTGTAGGAGCTCGGATGAAATTCGAAAGGCGGTCGACCACCATAAAAATTTGGATGGAGTTTGGTTACTGTAGAAGTCCTACTGCTGGAGAAGCTCGTTCATTGACGAAGTCCGAAAGAAGTTCGGAGTAAAGTCGATCATGGCTGGAAGAAGTCTGGAAGAGATTCAGAGAGTAGTCGATCACTGTAGAAAATCAACTGATAGTGAAGCCCAGAGAGTATTTGGAGCAGTCTGATAGATGAATGGAGGAGCTCATTATTGAAGAAGTCCGGATGGTATGATAGGAGTTCATCCATTGGAGAAATCTAGAGGACACTGTGGAAGGTCGACTGCTGGAGGAATCTGGATGGTATTGTGGAAGCTCAGACGGTCGGGGGAGTTCAGAAAGATGCCGTACAAGGTCGGAAGCTGGGAGAGTCCTAGGGGGGTTGGCCTCTTACGAACTTCGGCTGGGGTTATTTTATACCCAACACCAATCTCCCTACTTTCGAGTTCAGATTTCAAATGAAGGAAGTACAGAAAAATTTTCACAGTCGAAGTTGCCCCCCTCGATTTTCATACTCGGTTGTTTCCAGATATTTTAACATTTGGCATGCTGATGTGGGAGTCTTTTCAAATTGAGGTAATTCGAAAAGATTTTTTTCGAAATTCTCGCTGGAATGCTGCTTTAGGTATGGCACAATAATGATTCTATCAGTCATCATCCGCCTGCCATGATGAGTGGAACAAGCGATGGTTGTAGATTGGCCAAAGGAGATCTGCAATCATTATTGCGTCGGACCCCGTTGCCTATTTAAACCTGCCCCCCTCCTTCAGAGGTTTCACTTTGCCTGAGATTTTCTTCGATCCCCTTCTTCTTTCTCGAGAGCTTCGTCTTCCTCCAGTGTGTCCCTCTTGGTTTTAGGCACTCTTCGGGTCGACCCCCATCACCCTTGTTGCCTTCCTGCACCTCTCGAACCAGCCTAGGTTAGTTCTGGAACCCCTCTCTTTCTTGTTCCTCTTCCATTTTTTCTCCTTCACATTACGCCCGTTCGGTTTCTCCGCAAGCATCTTTGTTGCCCAGCTATGCAACCCAAGAGGTGGGATGAATTGGGTTTTAAAAATTTTAAGCTTAACTAATTACTTATGAAAAGTATTTGTCAAAAGCTTGATGAATGAGGAGAAAGACTTTAGTTCAAGATTAATTACCTAAAGTAAGAATGCAAGGATATAATGAACAATTAAAAAGAAATAATAGAGCACACCACAAACACAAGGATTTATAGTGGTTCGGTGCCAACCTTGCACCTACATCCACTCTCCAAGCTCCTACTTGGGAATTCCAATCCACTAAACTTGTATTCAACCCGAATACAAATGTCGAAAACTCCGACACTAGCTATCCCAAGCTAGTCCACTTATTTTTTGGGTACAAGCCAACCCAATACACTCCGATTTCAGGTTCGGATCAATCTTCCCTTGTTTTGGAACCCCTCCAAAACAAAAACAATTACTCACAAAGAGTAAAAACAGTTATAGCACAAATAAGTACAAGAATAGCTCCTTAAATGAGCGAATATAACATTAAATACACTTTACTCAAATGAAGAAGCTCCTTTTGGATTTCCTCAAAGTGGATGAAGAGTTGAATGAACGCTTGAGGAGTAGGTGAGCTTTGATTGAAGGCTTCTTGAAGGCTTTAAATGAGCTCTTGATTAAGGTTGAAAAGTTGGCTTGAGAAAACCTTCTCTTTGAAAGCTCTTGAATGCCCTCTTGAATGCTCTTGCTTTTCTCTTTAAAAATCTCTTGAATATCTCTTGTGTATTTTGTGTATCCCCTTGTATGTCTACCTTGTTTTCCACCTTTTGAAACCTTTTATAGCTTTAAGAAACAAAGGAAAACATTCTTGACAGAAAAAGAGCCGTTAGAGCACTTAAAGTGAGCATTAAAAGCAACTAAAACGGGCTAAAAACTAGCCGTTGCGGACAATTCCCGTCGCAGGGGTCGACTCATGAGTCGACTCATGCTTCAGGGGTCGACTCATGAGTCAACCTCTGTTGCAACAGCCAGAAATGTTGGTTTCTGGATTTTTTGGCCCAAACCAGCAGAGGTCGACTCATGAGTCGACTCATGCCTTGTGGGTCGACTCATGAGTCGACTCACAGGTCGTGCCAAGCCAGAAAACCAGCGTGCCAAGGGAAATTTTAGCGTGCCAAGCAGCTCATTGTGCCATGAGTTGACTCATGAGTCGACTCATGCACTTCAAACATTCATAACTTTAAAAATATAAGTCCAAAAATAATGAAATTTTCACCAATAGATTACAAATCATTTGTTCTACCAAATGATACTATCAAATCAGAATTTTAGTAAAATTATGATTTTGCCCCTGAAGAGCATAAAGACTTTTTTTAAATAAAAATATTTGTATCCCTTCAATCTGCTTTGTAATCATCAAAATCAATCTAGGAGCAACAATCTCCCCCTTTATGATGATGACAAAACACTTGAACAAAAGCATTTATGTGAATGCATTATAGGTTTATATGCTTGAAAAGAGTATGATTCTTTTGGCATGTGATATAAATGGTCATATGCAAAAATAGTTTGTCCATTTTCTTAAAGATTTGAAGATATGCTCATTGGATTATGTGATTTTGGTGTTAGAGCAGAAAACTTATTTTTGTTATCAGAGCAAGCTGTATTTTGAAAATTTGCTCATTCTCATTTGATTTTAGTTTTAGCATCAGAGCAAAAATAATTATGTGTGCCAAAGCATGTTTAAGAGTTGATTTGGAAAGTGTATTAGAGCATTTTAAGTTTAAGATGTATCAGAGCAATAGAAACAATTTTACAATGTATCAGAGAAAAATTTTACAATGTATCAGAGCAAGTTGAGAATTTTAAGATGTATCAGAGTAAGTTAAATTTCTTAAGATGTATCAAGGCAAGTTAAATTTCAAAAGATGTATCAGAGCTAGTTGGAATTTTAAAGTATATCAGAGCATATTTAAGTTTTTAAAGCAAATCAAAGCATATGTAAAGAAGAAATTGAAAAGTTACTTATTTGCATTATACTTTTGATATTGTTCTTTAAATTCTCCAATTCATTCATTAATTTCTCATAATTTGAAGTTTTGCTTTTGATGGGTTGCTTTTTCTTTAATTGCTCATAATTTATGGTTTTGCTTTTGATGGATTTCTTTTTGTTAAATTTCTCCCCCTTTTTGACATCATCAAACATGGTTAACTCCCCTTCTTTTTCTGAAATATTCTTTAATTTCTCCCCCTTTAGAGTTTATCATTGATGTTTGCTCCCCCTTAATACAGCAATTATTAACAGCAATCATCAACAAAGAGAAGACAATATTTCAACAAGGAAAATATATAACCAAAATATGATTGACATCATTACAAAAGGTAGAAAGATAAGTAAAAGATGATACCATAAAACCATAATTGTTTCAATACAAGGTTCATAATATAAAAGTCAATCAGCTAATGTCAATACATGGCCCCAAAATACAGATCCTAGAACAAGACATTAACACCTAGGATCTAGTAAAGATCATGACTAGAAGGATCGGAGTCGTCAGATATGGGATGAGGAGCTGATGGATCTCGACCAGAAGTGCGCCCTCTACCCCATCTGCCTCTGGTACGAGCAGGAGAGTGAGATGAACTGGGAGGCTGAGAACACTGAGAGGCTTAGGACTGAACAGAAAGAGTGAGTCTGATGGAATCAAGTACGTTCAGTGCTCTGGAAACAGACTGAAGTAGCACAGTGAACTGAGTGGATGCATGCTCACTCGAGCCTCGGATCTCTCTCCTCAGTAACTCATATCCACCCTCCAGTGCACCTCTGAGCCTGCCAGCCTCTGCAGCAAAGTCTGTGACCTCAATAGTGGACTCCTGTGGCTGAGGATGGGCCAAAGCTAGGACTTGCCCCTGCAAGTCAAGAACTCTGCCAGTCAGTCTCCAGACGGTGTCCTCAAGCTGCTGAATCCGGATGGACTGATCTGATAACATCTGAAACACAGTGGAGATATGGGGAGTCATGGTCTGATCAGATGAAGTGGCCCCTGGTGCAAATGTAGCACTGCTCCACTGACTAGATAGCAAAGAAGCCACACGCTGTGATATCTGCTCGATCTGATCATCAGCCAGTCTGAACTCTGATGGAGGTGCTTTGGTCTCTGGCTGATACACTGGTGTGGGCATCCTAGTGAACTCTGAAGGGCCAGCCTCTGTATCAGGCATGAACTGGATATTTGGTGATGCTGCCCTGAAGTCATGGATAGGAGATGATGGACCTTCCTCTTCTGCTCTGTCTTCAGTTCTGTCTTCAGCTCTCTCCTCAGAGCCCTTGATCCAACCACCATTAGTCTTTGTAAATCCCATTCGATGCAGGGTGTGTTGGTTGAAAGTGTCCACATGAGAGAGCTTGGTAGATGCCTCCCCCTCACAGCTGACTCCAAACCTCCTAAATACTCTAGTAAGGGCCATACCAAAAGGCAAGTGTGCCTTGGATCTGTTCAAAGTCTCTCTCATGGCCTCTATCATCAGTGCAGAGAGGTTCAGGGGGGTCTGAGTGATGACATGAAACATGATACAAACATCTCTGCCGGAAAGTAAATCATGCCTACCACTCCTAGGAAAGAAGAGCTTCGTTACCATCTGATGTAGGATCCTCATCTCAATAGACAAAATCTTTGCTTCCAATTTATTTAAACTCCCTGAGTAAGTTCCCCTAAGAATAACACTGATCCCCTCTTCTTTTACTGGGAGTTCCATATAAGAGTAACCCTCACTAGGCAAATGTAGTATTTCTCCCAATATGATAGGATCCAGACAAATATCAATACCCTTGACTGTTGAAGTCACTGACCCGTTTCCATAATGTAGATTCTGGTAGAATTCTCTAACTAGGTCAACATAGGTGACTTCCTTAAGGGTGCAGTAGAAACCCCATCCTTGGTTTTTAATCATAGTTGCAAAAGTAAATCCCTCTTTTTCAAAGAACCGAAAATCTATATTCTTCCCGGTTTCAACTTTTCTATCAGAAAGAGGATTCTTACTGGGGCTTAGGGAGGATTGAGGGGGACCTTGAGCAGACATTGAAGCTGGAGTGGGAGCAGTGGAAGACTGAGCAGCTTGCCTCTTCTTTCGGATATTTTCTTCAAGCTCACGGACTGACTTTCTTCTTTGGGGAAGCTTCATCTTCGGAGCCATATTCACTACAGTAGCAGGCAAGGAGACTTGGAGGAACAAGTGAATGAGTGGAGGAAGGATCACAAGAGAGTGGAGAGATATTTTGATGGAGAAAAGAGGTGGATTTGGGAAGAACGGTGGAGTGCTAGGGCAAGCTCCAATCGTGTCAAACAATGGAAGAAGGCATAAAAATCCCTTTCCCAAGGTGGCGATTTTTGGTGGAGAGGAGGAGGGAGAAGTGCCTCGAGCTAGATCCTTGGATTTGGAGCAAGTGGAGATGGGGAAGTCGGCTTTTGGAAGAAGGAAGATGAAAGGATGGGTCGGCTCATGAACAGGAACCCATATAAAAACAATGAACCCGTGGGAAGTTGGAGGAATTTACAAGTTTGCCATTGAGTCGACTCATGGGGGTCGACTCATGAAGTTCAGAAATTCAAAAAAAATGTGAATAAATTCCAGAAAAAAATAAAATTTTGGGAGAAGGAGTTTTGCTCAAAGATAAGTTTTTGGAATGATAAACTAGAGCTTTTGGGACCAAGATAGATGTTGGAAATTGAGCTCTAAGAAATTTTGACATCAATTCTTTGGAAATTAAAAATTATTTAGACATATGGATCAAGAATTCCTAGATTTCTCCTAATTTCACAGAATCTATCCTCACTAAGGGCCTTTGTAAAGATATCAGCTAATTGATTTTTAGTGCAAACATATTCAAGAATTATATTTTTGTTTTGAACATGTTCTCTTAAAAAATGATGTCTTATTTCAATATGTTTGGATCTTGAGTGTTGAATTAGATTTTTAGATAGATTTATGGCACTTGTGTTGTCACATCTTATTGATGTTTCATTAAGTTTGATTCCAAAGTCTTCGAGTTGTTGCTTAATCCACAAGATTTGAGCACAACAACTTCCGGCTGCAATGTATTCGGCCTCAGCCGTAGACAGTGCCACCGAATTTTATTTCTTGCTAAACCATGAGATTAGATTAACTCCAAGAAATTGGCAAGTTCCACTTGTGCTTTTTCTATCTAATTTACATCCAGCAAAATCAACATCTGAATATCCTAACAAATCAATTTGTGAGTCCTTAGAGTACCATAACCCTAGAGTTTGAGTACCATTTAAGTATCTAAGGATTCTTTTAACAGCATTCAAATAAGATTCTTTAGGATTAGATTGATATCTAGCACATAAACAAACACTGAACATGATATCAGGCCTACTTGCAGTTAAATATAATAATGAGCCAATCATACCTCTATAGTATTTTAAGTCTACACATTTACCTTCAACATCCTTGTCAAGCTTACATGAGGGACTCATTGGTGTGCCAATTGGTTTAGAGTTCTCCATTCCAAATCTTTTGAGTAGTTCCTTGGTGTATTTGCTTTGGATGATGGAGATTCCCTCTTTCGTTTGTTTGATTTGGAGTCTGAGGAAGAAGGTAAGTTCTCCCATCATGCTCATCTCGAACTCCCCCTGCATAAGCTTAGCAAAGTCTTGACAAAGAGATTCATTAGTAGATCCAAAAATTATGTCATCAACATAAATTTGTATAACTAGCATATCATTTTGATTTCTTTTAATAAAGAGGGTTGTATCTACATTACCTCTTGAAAAACCATTATTTAGTAAAAATTTGCTTAGCCTATCATACCATGCTCTAGGTGCTTGTTTTAATCCATATAAAGCTTTATTTAATTTAAAAACATGATCAGGAAAAGCATGATTTTCAAATCCAGGGGGTAGTTCTACATAGACTTCTTCAGCAATATATCCATTTAAAAATGCACTTTTAACATCCATTTGAAATAATTTGAATTTCATAAAGCAAGCATAAGCAAGTAGAAGTCTAATGGCTTCTAATCTAGCAACAGGTGCAAAGGTTTCATCAAAATCAATTCCTTCTTCTTGATTATATCCTTTAGCAACCAGTCTTGCTTTATTTCTAATTACATTACCATACTCATCTAATTTGTTTCTAAAGACCCATTTTGTGCCAATTATTAAATAATTTTTAGGTCTTGATACTAAGGTCCAAACATTATTTCTTTCAAATTGATTAAGTTCTCTTGCATTGCATTAATCCAATTATGATCATTTTCAGCTTCTTCAAAAGTTTTAGGTTCAAGATGAGATACAAAAGCACAATGATTAAATACATCTCTAAGTGAAGAACGAGTTTTTACCTCATGCATAGGATCACCAATAATTAACTCCTTAGGGTGGTTGTGAACATATCTCCATTCCTTGGGTAGGTCATTTGTACCTTGAGGTTGTTCTTGAATTTCTTCACCTCTCTCATCTTGTTTGTCTTCTTGATCCTTGTCTCAGGAGTTGCTGAATCTTTCAGAGTGATCTCCTTCATATCTTCTATTAGTGGATCTGCATCATCAATACCCTCATTCTTTCTTGAAGGAAGATCGTTAGATTCATCAAAAACAACATGTATGGACTCCTCAACTACTAAAGTTCTTTTGTTAAAAACTCTAAATGCTTTACTAGTGGAGGAGTAACCTAGAAAGATTGCTTCATCTGATTTTGCATCAAATTTACCAAGTCTTTCCTTACCATTATTTAATACAAAGCACGGCAACCAAAAAATGAAAATATACAATATTTGATTTTCTTCCTTTCCAAAGTTCATAGGGGGTTTTCTTTAAAAATTGTCTAATCAAAGCACGATTTAAAATGTAACATGCTGTGTTAATTGCTTCCGCCCAAAAATATCTTGGAAGGTTGCTTTCACAAAGCATGGTACGGGCCATTTCTTCTAAGGTTCTGTTTTTCCTTTCAACTACCCCATTTTGTTGGGGTGTCCTAGGAGCAGAGAAGTTGTGGCCAATTCTATTTTCATCATAAAAATTTTCAAAGTCTTGATTTTCAAATTCAGTTCCATGATCACTTCTAATATTTTGAATTAAAAACCTTTTTCATTAGTGACTTTTCGATGAAATTTAGTGAAAATATGAAAAGTTTCATCTTTGTGTGCCAAAAAAAAACCCAAGTAAAACGAGAGTAATCATCTATAATTAAAAACCATATCATTTTCTCCTAGACTTGTGTTCTAGTTGGTCCAAATAAGTCCATATGCAAAAGCTCTAAAGGTCTAGAAGTTGAAACAATATTTTTGATTTAAATGAAACTCTAGTTTGTTTACCTAATTGGCATGCATCACAAATTCTATCCTTTTCAAAATTTAGTTTTGGCAAACCAAGAACTAATTCTTTCTTAATTAATTTTGAGAGAGAATGCATGCTTATGTGTGCAAGTCTACGATGCCAAAGCCAACTAGTCTCATTAACTTTAGCATTCAAGGATACTAGGCATTGCATGTCTAATTTAGCTAAATCATTTAAATCTACCATATAAACATTGCCATGCCTATGTCCTATAAATTTAATGCCATCGTTAATAGGACTAGTCACAATGCAAACAGATGATTCAAAAATAACTTTATACCCTTTATCACAAAATTGACTAATGCTAAGTAATTATGCTTTAAACCTTTAACTAACAAAATATTTTCAATGTATTTGGAGGGAGTGATACCAATGTTACCTATCCCGATGATCTTTCCTTTGCCATTATCTCCAAAGGTGACCATCCCTCCATCTTAGCATCAAGCGTGATGAATTGTGATTCATCACCAGTCATGTGTCTCGAGCATCCACTGTCAAGATACCATTTTCTGTTTCCTCCTTGGGATGCTAGACACACCTGCAAGCAAAAGTCAAGTTTTTTTTAGGTACCCAAGCTTTCTTGGGTCCTTTTGGTTAGTCAAAATGGTTCCTTTTGGAACCCATATTTTCTTTATAGTTGTGTTTGCAGATTTGTTAAAAGGCATTGTAGATTTATGTCCTATTCTACCACATTTGAAACAAGTAATATTTGTAGACCTGTTACTTGAATAATTTACATAATATTTTTCAGAAATTTTTGTTTCTTCAAGGGGTTATAGCCAAGTCCAGCCTTATCATATACGGCTTTTTGATTATCAAGAATCATATTTAGTTTGTTTGAACTTAAGGTGAACTTATCTACTATAGGTTTCAGCTTGTTAATTTCATTCTTTAAGCTTTGATTTTCTTGAAGCAAGTGGATTTTTCAATTGAAAGGTTTTCAGCTTGTTTTACTAAGGACTGATTTTTCAATTTCAGTTCTTTATTTTTCATCCCTAGTTTCTTTAATTCATCAATTAAATCATAGAATGCTTCATGCAATTCTTCAAAAGTAAATTCACTAGAGATTTCAGGAATTACCTCATTTTCGTGTGCCATAAGGCACAGGTTGGCTTGTTCTGTTGAGGTTTCCTCATCGGAGCTTGAGTCATCACTCGCACTCCATGTGGCCATCATTGCCTTCTTCTTGAACTTTTTGGGACCTTTCTTCAGTTGTGGACATTCGAATTTGAAATGTCCCGGCTTCTTGCACTCATAGCATATAAGGGGTTGATCTTTTCTTTCTCTTTGCTTTGTTCCCCTTTTGTGAAAGGCCTCTTTCTCATCCCCTGTTTCCTTTTTCTTAGAAACTTCTTGAATCTCCGGGTGATGAGTGCCATCTCTTCATCCTGTTCTTCATCTTCTGTGTCATCAGTTTCTTCATCAGGAGAAGCTGTGGATTTGAGGGCAATGGTTCTTTTCTTTTTGACTTCATCCTCTTGATGTTGCTTCATGCTAAGCTCATGAGTCATCAAGGATCCAAGAAGCTCTTCTAGAGGTAGAGTGTTCAAGTCCTTTGCTTCTTGGATGGCAGTCACCTTGGCTTCCCAAGTTCTTGGCAATGACTTGAGAATCTTTCTTACAAGCTCACTGTTAGTATAAGATTTGCCAAGACTCTTCAAACCATTAATTATATCAGTAAAATGAGTAAACATAGCAGTTATGGACTCATCATGCTCCATTTTAAATAATTCATATTTATGCACAAGCATGTTTATTTTAAACTCTTTTACTTGATTTGTTCCCTCATGGGTTACTTCTAACCTATCCCATATTTCTTTAGCTGATGCACAAGTAGAAATGCGATTAAATTCATTTGCATCAAGTGCACAATAAAGAACATTCATAGCTTTAGCATTTAATTGTGCCAATTTCTTATCAACCTCATCCCATTCTTTCTCGGATTTGGTTGACTCCTCACCATCTATAATCTTGATGGGTGTGTGAGGACCGTTCACTATGATACTCCACATATCATAGTCGAGTGTTTGTATGAATATCTTCATCCGAGCTTTCCAATAGGTGTAATTAGACCCATTGAAAAGTGGAGGTCGGTTGGTGGATTGCCCCTCGGCTAGAGAAGTACCGACATGGGTTGCCATAGATCTTTGGCTCTTTGATTGTTAGATCAAAGAAGGGCTAGAGCACCTAGCTCTGATACCACTTGTTGCCCAGCTATGCAACCCAAGAGGGGGGGTGAATTGGGTTTTAAAAATTTTAGGCTTAACTAATTACTTATGAAAAGTATTTGTCAAAAGCTTGATGAATGAGGAGAAAGACTATAGTTCAAAATTAATTACCTAAAGCAAGAATGCAAGGATATAATGAAGAGTTAAAGAGAAACAATGAAGTACACCACAAACACAAAGATTTATAGTGGTTCGGTGCCAACCTTGCACCTACATCCACTCTCCAAGCTCCTACTTGGGAATTCCAATCCACTATACTTGTATTCAACCCGAATACAAACGTCAAAAACTCCGACACTAGCTATCCCAAGCTAGTCCACTTATTTTTCGGGTACAAGCCAACCCAATACACTCCGATTTCAGGTTCGGATCAACCTTCCCTTATTTTGAAAATCCTCCAAAACAAAAACAATTACTCACAAAGAGTAAAACAGTTTAGAGCACAAATAAGTACAAGAATAGCTCCTTAAATGAGTGAATATAACATTAAATACACTTTACTCAAATGAAGAAGCCCCTTTTGGATTTCCTCAAAGTGGATGAAGAGTTGAATGAACGCTTGAGGAGTTGGTGAGCTTTGATTGAAGGCTTTAAATGAGCTCTTGATTAAGGTTGAAAAGTTGGCTTGAGAAACCCTCTCTTTGAATGCTCTTGAATGCCCTCTTGAATGCTCTTGCTTTTCTCTTTCAAGATCTCTTGTATGTCTCTTGTGTATATTGTGTATGTCTACCTTGTTTTCCACCTTTTGAAACCTTTTATAGCTTTAAGAAACAAAGGAAAACATTCTAGGCAGAAAAAGAGCCGTTAGAGTACTTAAAGTGAGTATTAAAAGCAACTAAAATGGGTTAAAAACTAGCCGTTGCGGACAATTTCCGTCGCAGGGGTCGACTCATGAGTCGACTCATGCTTCAGGGGTCGACTCATGAGTCGACCTCTGTTGCAACAGCCAGAAAATGAAGTTTCTGGAAATTTTGGCCCACACTAGCAGAGGTCGACTCATGAGTCAACTCATGTCTTGTGGGTCGACTCATGAGTCGACTCACAAGCCGTGCCAAGCCAAAAAGTAGCGTGCCAACAGAAATTTTAGCGTGCCAAGCAGCTCATTGTGCCATGAGTTGACTCATGAGTCGACTCATGCACTTCAAACATTCATAACTTCAAAAATATAAGTCCAAAAATAATGAAATTTTCACCAATAGATCACAAATCATTTGTTCTACCAAATGATACTATCAAATCAGGATTTTGGTAAAATTATGATTTTGCCCCTGAAGAGCATAAAGACTTTTTCAAATAAAAAATATTTGTATCCCTTCAATCTGTTTTGTAATCATCAAAATCAATCTAGGAGCAACATCCACACTCTGAAGTGCATACCAATCAGGATGTGAAAGTCGAGTGAAGACTTCAAGAAATAAATCGAAAGATCTAGCAGATTTGCAACAATCTGTCAGCACCATCTGATAAGTTCGATTTTGAACCTCCTTTTATGGCGAGCATTGTCTCGGAACCTATCCCACCAAACTTCAAGATTTCTCAATTGAAGAGCTATGATGAGACCTCAGACCCCATCGATCATATCAATAGCTTTCGAGCAATCATGCTCCTTCAGGAAGCCTCTGATGCCATCCTGCACCGAGCCTTCCCCGCCACTTTGAAGGAGACAACCCGATATTGGTACTTCAGTCTGAAGCTGGCTTCTATTTACTCTTTCCGACAGCTGAGCCAAGCCTTTACTGCCCATTCATCATCAGTCGGTGCCAATAGAAGCAGTCGGACTACCTCTAGATCATCAAACAAAAGGAGGGTGAGTCCATTCGATCTTCGTAGCTCGGTTCAACAGAGCTATGTTGGAAGTGCATGACTTAGATCACTCGATCGCAATGCCTGTCCTAAAGGGTGGATTGTTGATGGGCAACTTCAAAAAGTCACTGTTGAAGACCTTTCCTCTGGATTTTTTGGAAACATTGGCTTGGGCAGAGAAGCATGCCCAATCGAAAGATTCTCTGGCAGAAGAAACTGCCCAAATAACTTTGACCATGGAGAATCAAGAGCAACGCGGGGCTCACTTATCTAAACAAAATGATGAAAATCATCGCCGTTCCAGATCCCCATCCAGAAAAAGAAATATTTCATCGAGGAGGAATCATTCACCTTCGAGGTGTTCAGCAATCTCACTCCTTCACTGCAATAAAATAGGTTATTAGCGATGAAAAATTTTTATCGTTAATAATCTATTTTCATCGCTAATAGTTATTAGCGATGAAATATTCATCGTTAATTATTCATCGTAAATAATTACATCGTTGATAATATTTTATGATGAAAAAAAATTTATCACTAATAAAGAATATTTGTGATGAATATTTTTTATCATTAAAAGAATTAAAGATAAAAAATTTAATCATAAAAAAAAATATTTACGATGAACAATACCATTGCTAATAAATAAAAAATTAATAGCGATGAAAATATTTTTATTGCTATTAATCTAAAAATTTTAGCGACAAAAATTTTACGTCACAAAAAAGATTTTTTGCAATGAAAATATTTTGTCATTATTAATTTAATAAAAATTTTTAGAAAATAAAATTAAATAGTATTAGTGACAAAAATATTACATCATAAATAAGATATTTTTGATAAAAATTTATGTCACTAATAATTATTTATTAAAAAATTAAATTATATTAGTAAAATATTTTTGGTGATGAATTTTCCATCAAAAATAATTTTGTCACTAATAATTTAATCATATTTTTTAAAAAAATAATTTATGAATATATATTTTTAATTTATATGTATAATATTTTTTATAAATTAAAAAAATTAAAATAAAAAATTTACATAATAAATTGACAAATAAATTTTATTATTTTATTATATTAAATTAAAATTATAAGAGATTTGAAAAAAAAAGTATATGAATAAGCCATCAAATATCGACATTTAGAGAACAAGTTGGAGAAGGAGAGCGCTCGACGGAGCTCGGACCAACGATGGAGCTCAGATCGGTTTGCTGCTGCATCATCAGCTATATCGTCTGCTTCATCTGTGCCATCCACTCTATCATCTGGATTTAGAGCTGTTGATACTCATTGATGCGTGTAGCCAACTCCTGAGCTCGTTGCTCAACCTGCTGTCGATCCTCGACCGTCTGTCTCTGCACCTCCATCGTCGAGCCTCGTACGCAGAATGGATGTCAGCCTTAGATGAGCGTAAGAATGAGAGAGTAGTGATCTCATACCCTAGACCCCTAACATAACAGGGTCTCGTATTGAGCACCCGATCACAGATCTCATCATCTGTGGGTGCGGTCGAGCCCTCAAGGGTAGGTTGAGATCTCATGTCTGTCATACGGTCCTGAAAATTAAAGTTATAATTATTTTAATTTTATAATAAAAATTAAATTATAAATAAAAAAATAATTAAAAAAATTTACATAGAGCTCCTGGCTCCCTGTCGTCCACTCCCCTGACCGTCGCTGGTGGGTCCCCTGGTAGATATCGATCCTATCAAGGAGCTCGCCACTCTCAGCATCTCTCTATAATTTGAGAATTAATTAAAAAATTTTAAATAATTAAAAAATTATATGCTAATTAAAAATTAAAAATTACCTACTGTGTGCTCCATGTGACGAGCGAATGATCTCAAACCCCCACAATGCGGCATGATCTGTCTCATCTGATTCGTAGCATTTTGGGCACATCATTTTTGTAAAATTATCAATCAAATTAGTAGATAATAAATTTAATTTAGAATAAATGATTCAATCATTAAACTCTAAAAAAAAGTTTAGATGTGTAACCTGATATGCCGGATCCTCGTAATGCCGGTATACGACAGTCCAATCGTCCATAGTGATGCTGTCATAGGGCCACTGCCGTGCTGCCTCCTCCTGATGATCCTGCACCACACGGTACCAATGTTGATGCATGTGATGGCGATAATCCTTGAAACGCAATGATAAATGAGTGTCTACGGCTCATCTCACACGATCCTCCTCAAAATCAACGATGTCAAACACACTTTACCGATAACAAATATTAGAAGAATACTATATAAATTAAATATGCATAATATAATTTATTTTACCTATAAATGGGTGTAGAAAATCTCTCTCTGAGTCGGTAGAATGTGACGCCAATCGAAGAGCATCACAGGGGCATAACTGCGGCATATGATGCCAGCTTAGTCTACCATGGCTCGCACCATCTTTTAATGGGTCTGATGTAGCCGACTGGTATCTCGATCCAGAGACACTGTCTCCTTGAAACGCAATGATAAATGAGTGTCTACGGCTCATCTCACACGATCCTCCTCAAAATCAACGATGTCAAACACACTTTACCAATAACAAATATTAGAAGAATACTATATAAATTAAATATTCATAATATAATTTATTTTATCTATAAGTGGGTGTAGAAAATCTCTCTCTGAGTCGGTAGAATGTGACGCCAATCGAAGAGCATCACAGGAGCATAACTGCGGCATATGATGCCCAGCTTAGTCTACCTTGGCTCGCATCATCTTTTAATGGGTCTGGTGTAGCCGACTGGTATCTCGATCCAGAGACACTGTCTCGGATGCTCGCATCTCCAATGCTCTAGAGTGAGGTTCTTCGATGGACCTCACCCTCGCCTCACTACCGATGAAGACTGACATGAAACAATAATAAATAAATCATTAGTATGATCCAAATAAAAGAATCAAATTTTATTATATAAAAAGTATAATAATACCACTTGGACCCGTCTCACTCAGACCCGCCTCACTGGGACCTGCCAGTGTAGGACCCTCTAATTGTGGAGCCGGTGAGGCAACGGAGATCGGTGAAGGCGTCTCAAGCTCTGAGGTAGACTGTGAATGCGAACATCGTCATCTTTCTTCTAGTGCCATATCTACAATAATTGATATATAAATAAATATAATATTAATAATAATAATAATAAAAATCAAATAATATTTTAATGAATACAATTATATCGCATACCATTATTGCAAGAGAAGATTGAACGAAGAATATAGATCTACTAATCAATATTTGTATCTTCCTCGATATGTAGATCCTCCTCTGAATCACAATAATCGATATATGTGTCGTCTTCTATCTCATCGTCATTTATAAACTGATTGTCATCCTCCGACTCATCAAGATTAAATACAAAATCAGCTTCAACTTCATTGGATGATAGATCAGCCCTATTCAAAGATGCTGTTATAAGTTCTTCATCAATCAAAAGCTTGACTAATATTTGTTCTTCTTGCTGAAAAGCTTTCTCTTTATGTAAATCTGAATTTTCATCCATCTTTAATCAGGTTGGTATGTCATATACGCCTCTAGGTGTTATTTTTTGTACAATATGTCAATTATCTTGATACTTTAGATTCTTCAAATATATTACTTATTTCGTTTGAGTTGCTAATATATACGGCTCATTTTGGTATCATGTTCATGCAAAATTTATACTGATAAAGTATTAATCGATATGAATATCAATTTTGTTATTACTAATATCCCACCATTCACACTGAAATAAAAATACAGAATTACTGGATCCATATTTCAGTTTTATGATATCTACCAGTACACCATAATAATCAATCTTTTCTTCTCCTTCACATCCTGTTGTAGCAATCCACTATTCTGGATCTGTCGTTGCATCTCAAGCTCTCTTGTGTGAAATCTCATTCCTCTAATGATACAGGATGCATAGTGATTAATCCTTCGATCGGGATCACATGCTAAATCGTACAACTCGTCGGTCGCACCCACTTCTTTATTGAAATACTTATGTTTCATCTACACCATAACATAAAAAATTATGTTGGTTCAAATAATATTATTTATAATTAAATAAATAATGTATCACTAATGCAACTTACAAGATCATCAAATTATTTTGAAAATTTTCTCCTATGTCGATCATCGATATCCGTATTATTCTCTCTATATAGTATACTGCTCACTACAAGAAGTTATGATTTTTAATTTTACATCGATATAAAAAGTTTACTTAAAATATTAAACAGTATAGTAAGATGGTACTTACTCAATAAAATTTTTAATTTCTTCATAATTATTTAGAATATAAAAGTGTTCTTGGATAGCTCGTTCACATCCATAAATTTATATCTCCTTGCACGAATAGGTTGAACCGTTTATTTAAATACAGATAATGTGGTTCATTGTCATCCCATTCATGATCTGCGTTACAATCTGTATGATTGAATCTTATTTCGATATCATCAAGATACATATACTTCCGCTATAGACCTTTCAAGCTTTGCTTTATTGCGCACATACTTTTTTAAGATACAAAAAAATCTGTAAATAAAAATAAATTTAAATTTTAGAAATATATTTACATCTTATAATTGATATGATAAAGTATGTATAATTTCTTTACTTTTCAATAGGATACATCCATCGATAATATACCGGTCCGACCAAAAGAGCTTTCTTTGGAAGATAAATAGCCAGATGCACTATAACATCAAAAAATGATGGTGAAAATTTTTTTTTTAACTTACAAAGAATGAGTACGATATCCTTTTCTGATCTTTCAAGTAAGTTAATCTTTAATTTTTGACAACACAGTTCTCGAAAAACACTCTCAGTTCAATCAATGTAGTTTGAACATCACCATCCAAATAGCCACGTATGACCACAGAAAGCAAACGTTGCATCATCATATGGGAGTCATGACTTTTCTTGCCAGAGACATTACCGTCGTTGTTCCAACACACTGCGATACATTTGAAGAGTATGCATCAAAAAAATTTATGATTTTGAACCATCCATAGAAATTCTTTTTTTCTTCACCAAACAGTGAATAACATACAGGTGGCATAAAAAATCTCTCACCTCGATGAACTAAATGTAACTCTGTCGAATTTTTATTTTTTATAAATCAAGATAGCTTTTGTACCATCTTTTGGTTTTTTTGGGATGTTCAATACAGTATCGATGATATTATCATAAATATTTTTTTTAATGTGCATTACATCTAGATTATGATGAAGTAATAGCTGCTTCCAATATGGTAGTTCAAAAAAGATGCTTCACTTTATTCAATTCAGCTCAGCTTCAATATGCTTCTGCTTGCGAGTACCCAATGTTTTTCAAATTGAACATTTTTAATGACTTCAAGTTGTTCTAAAATTTTTGCTCCACTTAACTTCTTAGGTGGCGGACGCTGGTCAGACTTACCATCAAAATATTGGTTATAACGGGTCCTCTAAGAATGATTAGCAGGAAGAAACCGTCGATGACCCATGAAACATATTTTTTGTTGTGCTTTAAATATAAGGAGGATGCATCCCTATTGCATATTGGACATGCAAGATATCCTTTGGTGCTCCATCTAGATAAGTTTTCATATACAGAAAAATTATTTATAATCTATAGAATCAAAGTATGCAACTTAAAATTACTTCAACTCACAGAATCATATGTCTGTATCCATTTTTTCATAGCTCCTTCAGATCATCGATTAAAGGTTATAGATATACATCAATTTTATTACCTGGTGCTTTCAGACCTGGAATCAACAGTGATATAAAAATAAATGATTCTTTATACACTTTCAAGGTGACACATTATATACAAGTAGCATCACAGGCCACATGCTATAAGAGGTACTCATATTGCCAAAGAGATTAAATCCATCTGTCGCTAGACCAAGTCGGATATTGGTGGGTCACTCGCAAAGTCGAATGCTTTGCATCGAAGACTTTCCACACTAAAGAGTCGGTCGAGTGGCTAAGTATGTTCTCCTCCGAAATTTACTGCTCATAATGCCATCTCATTTCTTCAGCTGTCTTTGTGGATATATACAACCTTTGAAGTCTTGGAATCAATAGAAAATATCTCAAAATCTTTTAAGGTATCTTCTTTGCTTTTCTATTATCGATTTTGTATCTAGGCTCACCGTATTTCGGATATTCAGTTACTTGTTCGTTATCCTTATAAAATAATATACAGTCATTTTTGCAGGTATGTATAAGAATATGCCAAGTCTCAATTCTCGCATGTATATTTTTGCTTCAGAATATGATTTTGAAAGTCTCTCTCCATCGGGAAGAGCTACTTTAATCAATATCAAAATTTGATCAAATAATTTCTAAATCCATCGATTCAAGATTTTAATATGAAGTAATTTTATCAAAAACTCTAACTAAGAAAATTTGTACAATTTGGATAGAGTGCTCTCGTGCATCCCTTACAAGCTTTGTAAACTATTCAGAAGTCCCTTCTACCTCAAGTCGGATATTATGTTCATGATCAGAATTACTTTCAGATGCAGTAGTACTCATGCATACATTTGAGCAAGCACCTTGATGTAAAATATCTAATAATTTTCCTATACCACTATGTTTGACAGGTCCAGCAGCATCACTATCATCTTCAATATCATCATCGTCGCACACCATTTCATTGGATCATCCTCCCCATGTCATATACAACAAGTATACTTCTTATCCATACCATTATGTAGTAGATACTCCTCAACAAGTGTTATGTGATGATATACCATATTGACACATCTCTTACATGGATACTTTATTTGACTAGCACTGTCAACCTTATGTCATGCAAACTCAATAAAATCTCAAACTCTTTTTGATATTCAGATAAAAAAATATCTCTAGCATTCGTCTAATTTTTATTGATATCTATCTAACAACAAACACAAAATCATTAACAACCAAAAAAATTTAGTGATATTCTAGATCTCGATTAGAATTTCAGACTGAATCACAATCCAAATTCCAGCCAAAATCTCGATCTAGATCCAGATATGGATCACTTTATACAAAAAACATATATTAAAAAATACAGACTGAACAGTAATACAGAAAATATCCTTCCATCAGTTTAATAAAGTAAAAATATATGATTCTATCTATTTCAAATCATTACTAACAGATGTGGTCCTATCTCTTTTAGAAAAGTAATAATCTTATTATTGTTATTAGTGGATATTTCATCTCTTTTTTATAAAAATTTTGACAGCATCTCTCCATGATTCTCCAAATATACGATGTGAATATGGTGCCTACGCACCCTATCCACCATATACCCAAAGAACAATGGATAAATAACTACTGAATACTACATAATAAAATAAAATATAACTATTAACAATAATAATATTATTATTTTTCTAAAAAATCTGAATACGAGATATTCAAGAGTCAATCTCGATGAAGATCGACTCTTGAACGAAAATCTATGGCTCAATGCAATTTAACTACCATTTTTGAACATACATTCGAAGATGAATTTCTAATTTATTAAAAAAGAATAACTCCATATTGAAATTTCTTCATCAAAAATTTCAATAATTTTTTTTAAATAGAAATACTTTTTATATTTATAATTTCAGCAGCATACAAAATAGCACATAAAATAATTAAATTATAATAAATAACAACAATGTGCATTGTATTAGTGAAAAAAATAATTAATCAAAAATTAAATAATTTAGCAGTAATACTAAAAATAATATCAACAAATATAATTAATCAAATAATATGCATCTCCCATCCCCGCTTAGAAACCACCAAAAAAAAAGTAAATAGTCTTACCGACGGCGGACACAGGCACCGCGGCCTGGCCCGACCCGCCCCATCCCCGCCAGCCTTGGCCTCATCCCCGTCGGCTTAGCCCGCCCCATCCCCACCGGCCCTGCCCAATCCCCATCCCCGCTGGCCCCAGCCCGACCCAGACCCATCCCCGTAGGCCCCGGCTTCATCCCCGCCGGCTCGGCCCAGCCCCATCCCCACAGGCCTGCCCCATCCCCACCGGCCCTGACCCACACCGCCAACCTGACCCCATCCCCGCGACCTCTGCTCACGCCACCGGCTCGGCCGACTCGGCACCATTCCCGCAGGCACGGGCCTCATCCCCGCTGGCCCCCGGTGGCATGAGAAAACACCAAAAAAAAGAAAAAAAAATTGTTTAAGTCTCTGGATGCAGGCATTGCCAGCCCGGCCCAACCCAACCCTGACCTCATCTCCATCGGACCGGCCCAGCCCCATCCCCATCGGCTCGGCCCCATCCCCGTCGGCCCCCTGGTGCCCAAGAAAACATCAAAAAAAATAAAAATAAAAAATATCGATGGTGGACGCAGGCGCGTCGGCTGGCCTGACCCGACCCCATCCCCACTAGCCCCCGGTGGCCGACAAAACACCAAAAAAAAAACTTACCGACGGCAAATGTAGGCGCTACTAGCCCGACCCCAGCCCCATCCCCACCGGCCCAGCCTGGGCCATCCCCGCCGGCATCTCCTCCATCCTCGATGGCCCACCGATGGCCCAAGAACACACCAAAAAAAAAACATGTTACCTTACCAACGGACGGTGATGGCGATGGCGATGGCGGCGAATGCGACAGTTGAGAGAGGGGGGAAGCAGAGAGAGGGAGGAGGGGGGAGCACCTTCACGTGAAATCGGAGGGGCATCGGGGAAGAAAATGGGTTCTAGGATGGGACTTGACGGGACGCGACATATTAGCGACAAAAATTTTCATCGCTAATAAGGATTGTTGTCGTAATAATTACATAAAAAATATAATTTAAATGAAATAAAAAAATTTCATCACTAATAAGCTTATTAACGACGGAAAACCTTTTTTCGCTAATAGTTCCCACCAAAAAAAATTTTTTGCTGAAAAATATTCCCCCCCAAAAAATATTATTTGCGATGAAAGTAGAAATTTCATCACCAATAATCTTACTAAGGATGGAAAATTTTTGTCGCTAATAGTTCCCACCAAAATATTTTTCACTAAAAAAATTTTTCCACTAAAAAAAATTATTTATGATGAAAAGAAAAGGTTTTTGTCGTTAATTATTTTATTAGTGATGGAAAAGCTTTTTCATCGCTAATAATTATTGAAAAAAGAAATTTCTATTTTTCTAAAAAATTTATGATGAAAATAAACTTGAGCAATGTGATACTTCCATAGTAAGATTATATATATATATAGCCAAGTTATAGTAAAATATCATTTGCGAAGTAAATGCTCTTCAAGTCATGAAATACTTTGATAGATCCAATCTTTTTAATGAACCTCAGGTGGCCCGCCTCTTGGTGTAATCTAGAAAGAACATCAATTACTAGGATGAAAAGGAGCGGTGAAAGAGGGTCATCTTGATGGAGTCCTCTATGGCATCTAATCAATCTTCCAAACTTGCCATTAACGATAAGAGCCACCGATGCCGAAGAGAGAAGGCTCCTTTTCCAACCAATCCACCTTTTCAGGTAGCCATGGCCTTTGAGCAAGTCAAGTAAGAAGTCCAAGATAATGGTGTGAAGGCTTTTTCAAAATCTAATTTATATGGAATATCTTTTTGTCCCAACCTTCTGCATGCAATAAGCTAATCATCTCATGTGCACTTAAGAAGTTCTCTATAATGGATTTTCCTTTGATAAAAGCTGATTGATTGTCATTGATGAGAGTTGAAAAGAAGGGAGCCAAGCGATTAGAGAGAATCTTTGTGATAATTTTGTATATGCTATTGAGGAGGCTGATGGGTCTCAGGTCCCGAGTATTTAAAAAGCCTTGCTTCTTAGGAATTAGAGTATGAGCAGTTAAAGAGCCTTCCTAGTTGTTGAACTATTCAGGACAGCAAATCTAGCTAGGATGTTGTCATAATATAAAAAAAACACATAAAAAGTCAATCATTTGTGAATTCTTGGAAATGATTCATGTGTAGTCCTTGCCTCCAAAGATCCCACCATAGGTACCTCAACGATTCATACGTCATTTAATCATGTCAGAATCCACTTATATTTAGACCATGATTCTGAAGTTATAATATAAGATGGGCAACCAACATGAATGTAAAAAAAAAGTTTAGAGATATAAGTTTGATTTTGTTTAGAATTGAATGAACAGTACTGTTTGATATTTATATGAGAATAGATTTAAAATTGAGATCCAAGTCTTCCAATGAAAAATTATTTAAACTAGATCACATTGTCTAAGATGCATATCAGGTGACCTTGTTTCAATTTGCATATCTAATATATTATTTTCATCATAAATACATATTATTTATGATATAATATTTTTATCATAACTAGTCTATTATTTTTAAATTTTTAAAATTTTTTAAATATTAGCGATGAAATTTTTCATCATAAAAAAAAGAATTAGCGATGAAATTCCTATTTTCCATCGCAATAGTCTAGTTTTTAAAATTTTAAAATTTTTTATTTTTCACATATTAGCAATGAAAAATATTCATCATAAATCATCAATGATTTTGTGATGGATAGTCAATTTTGCATCACAAATAAGAGATTATTTATGACACAAAATTTTTATCATAAATAATATTTTATTTTTAAATTTTTAAAACTTTAAAAAAAAGGTTTATTAGCAACAAAAAATATGTTTTCCATCACAAATGCACTTGATGATTTATGATGAAAATTTTTGCGTCACTAATAGTGTAGTTTTTGAAAATTAAAAATTTTTTATTTTTCATATATCAGCAATGAAAAATATTCATCATAAATTATCAATGATTTTACTATGAAAAATAAAACTTTCATCACCAATAAAAAATTATTTATGATGTAATATTTTTATCATAAATAATTTATAATTTTTAAATTTTTAGTTTTTTCTTATTGTTTGTGATGAAATATTTTTATCATAAAAATTTGAGTATTAGCACGTAAATTTTTCTTAGTCATAAATAGTTTCATTATTTATGATGAAAAACTTTTTTGCTAATAGTTGAGCTTTTGAATTTTAATTTTTTTTATTTTTTCATATATTAGCGATAAAAAAATTTTATCATAAATGATTAGTATTTTATGATAAAAAAATATTTTTCATCCCAAATATTTATTATCTATGATGTAATTTTTTTCATCATAAATAATCTTTATTTTTAAATTTCTTAACTTTTTTTAAATATTAATGATGAAATTTTTATCGTTAATAAATTTTATTTGCAACATTATAGATATTTTCATCATAAATAATTTAATAATTTATGATGAAAAATTACATCATAAATAATCTATAATATTCATTATTTTAAATTTTTTATTTTTCTTCAGATATTAGTGATAAAAATTTTTAATCATAAATAATATTTATTTTGACAAAAAAGCTATTTTCATCATAAAAAATTAAATTATTTATGATGAAAATTTTTTCATCGATAATATTTAAAAATTTGAAATTTAAATAATATTTTATTATTTATGATAAAAAAATTCATCAAAAATAATGTATATTTCTGATGAAATTATATTTTTCGTCGCTAATATTCTTTATTGGTGATGAAATTATAAAATCATCATAAATACTTTTTTTATTATCGATGAAAATTTTGAAACATCGTAAATAGTCTTATTTATGATAAAAAAATTTTCCATCATAAAAATATTCATCATAAAAACTCTATTTTCTTGTAGTGCTTTAAATACTTCTAGAGAGAGATTCTAATAGAGGTGTGAACCGAGCTATCTCTGCCTCCAAAGATGTGGACAAGCCCGAGGCACCATTATCTGGACAACTATTGCCTCTATCATCATGACCATGATCACGATACTGAAGATTGTCACCAGTGCAAAGAGGAAATTGAGTGTTTGATCCGAGAAGGAAGGTTGGATTAGTTCATCCGACAATAAGGTCCTCCATGCCGATATCCTCCAAGGGTCGAACAGCAGCAGCGCGATGTCCCGCACTCTAGCAGCAACAATGCTAGCCTCCTCTGCCTCAACCTCAACGGGCATCAGCACAATCTCAGGTGGGGGGACAGGTAATTCACATGATAACTGGGGGGTCATCTAGATCGATGGAGCCATATGCAACGAAGAAGCCTCGGCTTAAGGAGCCAATAAACTTCACCGAACAAGATGCTGAAGATGTACAAACCCCGTATAATGATACGATGGTTATTACTGCTAATATCGCTGACTATAATGTATACCGAGTCTTTATGGATAATGGAAGTTCTGTCAACATTTTGTACTTTGCTGCTTTCATTGTAATGGAGTTTGCCCCAGAACAGTTAAATAAATTTAATACCCTGATCCAGGGTTTTTCTAAGAGTTTGATAATTTTGGAGGAACCATCAGATTGCCCCTCATGGCAAAAACTAAACCCAGGCAAGTGACCATCCACGTTAATTTTCTTGTGCTTAACCTACCGTCGACCTACAATGCAATCCTTGGCCGACCAAGTCTGGGGGTGCTGAAGGCAGTGGTTTGAGTTACCACTTAATGATGAAGTTTCCAACAGAAGCTGGAGTGGGGCAAGTCCGAGGCAATCAAGCCATGGCTCGATAATATTTTGCTGCTAAGCTATGAGCAGAGGAACAACTGACAGCGGCCCAATCTGAACTCCCAATAGGTCTGGACACCCATGATGATCTAGTTGGAGAGCATGCTCGGCCATTTGAGGATCTTATGGAGGTCCCGCTGAGGAAAAAAAATTTCTACCAAACTATAAAAATTGGATCATCCCTAGATCAGATAACCAAAGCTCGGCTAACTGCTCTTTTGTAGGAAAATATGGATCTGTTTGTTTGGACGGCAGCAGATATGCCTGGCATAGATCCAGAGGTGATGACCCATCACTTGAGAGTGGATCCGATCTTCCACCCTATAAAGCAGAAGAAGCGAAGCTTTGCCCCAGAGTGCTAGAAAGCAATTGCTGAGAAAGTGAACAAGCTGATCAAGACCGACTTCATTCGGAAAGCAATGTACTCTAACTGGCTCACCAACATGGTGCTAGTCAAGAAGGCAAACAAAAAATGATGCATGTACATCGATTTCACTGATTTGAATAAAGTTTTTCCCAAAGACAGCAATCCTCTCCCTCGGATAGATCAATTGGTGGATGCCACTTCTGGGTATGAGCTCCTTACCTTCATGGATGCTTTCTCTGGATGATGCCCTTTGGACTGAAGAATATTGAGGCAATATACCAGCGACTAGTGAATAACATCTTCAAGGATTAAATCAGTCGCAACATGGAGGTCTATGTGGATGATATGTTAGTTAAGAGCCGAACCACCCCAGATGACATAGTCGATCTCCAAGAAACCTTAGCACCCTACGCTGATTCCAGATATGGTTGAATCCTATAAAATATGCCTTTGGAGTTAGCTTTGAAAAGTTCTTTGGATTCATGGTCTCCCAATGAGGAATTAAGGCAAATTCGAAGAAGATTAAGATGGTACTGGAGATGTCCCCACCAAGAAATGTAAAGGAAGTCCAGTGCCTCACTAGAAGGATCGTCACACTCAATCACTCCATCTCTAGATCGGTTAAGAGATGTTTGCATTTCTTTCAAACCCTCAAACAGTCGAAGGACTTCCAATGGATGATTGAGTGTCAGAAGATATTTGAGGAGTTGAAGCAATACCTTAGCTCAGCATCTTTGCTTACAAAGCCCCAACCTGGAGAAGAATTGCGACTCTACCTTGCCGTATCTCAAGAGCAATTAGTTCGATTCTCATTGGAAAAAGGATGAATCCAAAAATCAGTGCATTACTCAAGCAAGGTTCTTTAAGATGTAGAGACCAAATACATGAAATTGAAAAATTAATATTCCTTTGATCATCACGGTAAAGAAGCTTCGGCCTTATTTTAAGCTCATATAATAGTGTTGCCATGGATCAGCCAATCAAAGCCATCCTCCACCATCTGGATACATCAGGATGACTTCCAAAATAGGCCTTACAGCTCTCTGAGTTCGACATTAAGTTCCATCTGAGGCCTTCAGTTAAAGCATAGGTCTTGGTAGACTTTGTCCTTGAGTGCACCATTCCTGACGAGGAGGGCTCAGAGCTGCAGAGGGCAGCTCAATGGCCTCAGAGGAACAAATAAATATGAATCCTAATCCTGAAGACTAGTGGATTCTTCATGTGGATGGATCTTCCAATTCATCAGAATCAGGAGTTGGGATCATCTTAACTGGGCCAGAAGGTGATATGGTGGAGTATGCTTTGTGGTTTGAATTTTCAACCACCAACAATGAAGTAGAGTATGAGACTTTAATTGTCAGGCTCAGACTTGTAAAGAATGTGAGAGCCAAACACTTGAAGGTCTTCAACGACTCTCAACTGGTGATGAGACAAGTCAAGGGCGAATATGAAGCTTGGGAGGAGAACATGAAGAGGTACCTCGAAAAGATAAAAGAACTGATCACATCTTTTCTAAATTTTAATATCCAACAGGTACCTCGGGCAAAAATATATGGGCAGATGCACTGTCAAAGCTAGCAGCCTTTCTACCATTCAAACTGTAAAAAAAACTTACATCGAGATATTGGGAACCTCAAGCCTGGAAGAACCTCTTACTGTCTAGCAGATTGATGAAGAGCCTTACTGGATCGATCCCTTATTGAAGTACCTCAGGTCAGGTGAATTACCCCCTGACAGTCGAAAGCTCAAAAATCCATAAGTAGGTTGCCCGCTATATGCTTCATTACGACAAGCTGTATAAGCGGTCCTTCTCTCTTTACTTCTGAGGTGTCTGCAACCGTCCGAAGCAGATTATGCACTAAGAGAGATCCACAAGGGATTTGCAAAAATCATTTGGGTGCAAAGACTCTTTCTTACAAAATCCTCCGATAAATCTATTATAGACCTTTGATGCAAAATGATGCCACCGATTTTGTCAGAAGGTGCAATCATTGTCAAAGGATCTCTAATGTCCAGCATCAATCGGTGGTGCCCCTTGCTCCTATCACCACTCCATGACCTTTCGCTCAGTGGGGGATGGATATTTTGAGTCCTTTCCTCAAGCCTCAAGTCAGGCAAATTTCTCCTGATGGCTATTGACTACTTCACAAAGTGGTGGAGGCTGAGCCTCTAGCCCGTATAACAGAGACTAAGGTCAAAGACTTCATCTGAAAGTCTATTATTTGCTGCTATGTCTCTTGAGGGTTCTGATAACTGACAACGGTAGACAGTTCAATAGCTCTCAACTCCGAGAATTCGGTGAAGACTTTGGAATTGAACAATGTTTCACTTCAGTTAGGCACCTACAAGAAAATGGGAGGCTGAAGTGATAAATAGGACTCTCTTGCAAGACCTAAAGGCTAGGCTTAATCAGACTGGAGGGTCCTGGACGGATGAGCTGTATTATATGTTGTGGGCATACAGAACAACTCAGAGGATTTCGATCGAAGAAACTCTATTCAACTTTGCATTCGAAACTAAAGCAATTATACCGATTGAGATCGGGCTTCCTTCTCTCAAGGTCGAGGAGTATAACGAGAACACCAACTCAGAATGGTTGCAAACCAATCTTGACCTAATTGAGGAGAGCAGGGAACGAGCTACCATGTGAATGACCTCCTACCAATAAAAGGTGGTCAGATACTATAATTTTTGAGTCAAGTCTAAGGAATTCTGAGTCAGCGATTTGGTGTTGTGCCACACTGAAGTCTCATAGCCTATGGAGTGGGGAAAGCTATCGCCCAATTGAAAAGTCCTTATCAAGTGCATGAGATGATATGCCTCAGAACTTATACATTGAGACGGCTTGATGGAACTCCACTCCAAAGATCATGGAGCTCAGTTAACCTCCGCATGTATTACCAATGATATTGTAATTTTATTGAAGTATAAGCATGAATAAACACTCCAATTTGTCAATGTCCGTACTTCCACATACAAGTGAGAATAATATCAACGAGGGGCTTATATTTAAACTCGACTTTAATCAGCTGTGAGATGTTAAAAGCCTTTGATCAGCTTATATTTAAACTTAGCCTTTGATCGACCTTGAGATGTTAAAAGTTTTTAATCAATTTATATTTAAACTCGGCTTTTGATTGGCCTTGAGATGTTAAAAATTTTTGATTGGCTTATATTTAAATTCATCCTTTGATCGGCCTTAAGATGTTAAAAGCTTTTGATCGGTGTTGCCCAGCTATGCAACCCAAGAGGGAGGGCGGGTGAATTGGGTTTTTAAAAAATTTAAAATTAACTTACAACTATGAGATTATTTAACAATGAGCAGGATAAATATGGAGAGTAAATTTATGCAAGGTGTAGAAGTTGGATGCAAGAATGCAAGAACATAAGAAAATTTAAAAGGAGAGCAAGTAAGCACAACACAAATAAAAAGATTTATAGTGGTTCGGTGCTAACCTTGCACCTACATTCACTCCTCAAGCTCCTACTTGAAAATTCAAATCCACTAAACCGTATTCAAACCGAATACAACGTTGGAACCTCTGACTCTAGCTATTCCAAGCTGAAACACTTATTTTTCGGATATAAACCAACTCAATAAAATCTGATTCAAGGTTCGGATCAACCTTTCCACATTTTGGAACCTTTCCAAAATAAAAAATCAATTCAAAAATAGAGTATAACAGTTAATCACACAGAAATACAGATGTAGCTCCTTTAATGAGCAAATAAAGCTTTAAATATACTTTACACAATAAGAACGAAGCTCTTCTGATTTTTCTCAAGGTGGTTGAAGATTTGAATGAGCTCTTGAGGGGTTGGTGAACTTAAAATAAAAGCTTCTTGAACTTTTAAGAGGGCTCTTGCTTAGGGTTGAAATGAATGCTTGAAGAACTTTTTTAAAAACCTTGTTGATTCCCTTCTTTAAGTGCCTTTTATAACTTTAAATGATGGTGGAGAGTAATCTAGGCTGAAATAGAGCCATTAGAGCACATTAAATGGGCATTAAATGAAGTCAAAATGAGCTGAAAACTAGCCGTTACAGAATTTTTTCAGGGTCGACTCATAGGATCGACTCATGCTCATGAGTCGACTCATAGGATCGACTTCTGTGGCATAGAACAGAAAATGATTGTTCTATAATTTTGGCCTACACAGCAGTAGAGGTCGACTCATAGGGTCGACTCATGCTCAGGGGTCGACTCATGGGGTCGACTCACAGAGTGTGCCAGCCAAAGAATTCAGTGTGCCGTTCAGCCCCTTTTGCCATGACTCGACTCATGGGTCGACTCAAATATATAAATATAATTTTCTTTCAAAATACATATTCAAAAATATTAAAATTACCTCCAATAGATTACAAATCTTGTGTTCTTGCTCTTGAGGCTTCCGAATCAGAACTTGATAAAATTATGATTTTGCCCCTGAAATACAATAAATCTTTTTCCAAGCCAAAATCATTAGTAACCTCCTCAAATGCTTTGTAATTATCAAAATCAATTCAAGGAGCAACAATCTCCCCCTTTTTGATGATGACAAAACACTTGAGCAAAAGCATATATAAAGCATTGAACATAAATTTCAAATTTATGAAGATGTATCACTTCAATATCATAGCCAAGTATTTGAACGAAATGTATCATCAGCAGTTTGAAGATCAATTTGAAATTTGCTTATAAGTTCATTTGCTTTGAAAATTAGATAAAAAAGAAGCTGATAATTTTGGTTCTTTGACACATTTGCTTAACAATTTTGCTTATTACTAATTTTTTATTGCTTATTGCTCATTTCTTTATTGCTTATTGCTTAAATTCGATTTTGATCTCTACTCCCCCTTTTTGACAGCATCAATTAAGATTCTTTACTCCTCCTTTGAAGGGATCTTGAAAGGACAAATTTTTTTTACTCTCCCTTTTTGATAGCATCAATTAAGATCTTAAGAGATTTTAAAGATAGAGAAAAGAAAAGAAAGATGACAAAAAAGATATATTTTCTTTACTCTCCCTTTTTGATACCATATTTTACTTCTTTAGCCCCTTCTTTGATTGCTTATTTCTTTACTCTCCCTCAACATAGCAAACATAAAGGATATATCAATTTGCTCATCTAGAAGATATTGCAATTCATAGCATTTCTCAGCACTAATATGAGTTATTTTTCATATCTCATAATTAAAACAATTCAATTTGATCATATTCATAGACATTCATTGAAAGTCAAAGCACACACACACACACACACACACACATATATATATATATATATATATTCAAAAGTGACTAAATACAAAAGGTGTCCCAATACACATGAGTCAACTCAAAATACAAAAATCATGGATAGAAACTATCCAAGAATTAATTAGCCAACAAATACAAGGCCCATAAGATAGATCCTAGACATAGGAGACAAACTAATTTAGATCTAATAGATATCATGGCTAGAGGGATCAGAATCTGAAAAATCAGAGATAGGGTGAGGAGATGTAGGATCAAGTCCACGGGCACGACCTCAACCGCGTCTGCCTCGACCACGGATAGAGGTACCAGCACGAGTAGAGGGGTGAGAGGATCCTAGAGCCTGAGAAGCTACGGACTATGCTATAAGAGAAAGTCTGATGGTGTCCAAAAGATCCAAGGCTTTTGACACAGACTGTATCAGGGCACTGAACTGAGTAGAAGCATTCTCACTGGAGCCCCTGATCTCTCTCTTCAAGAAGTCAAAGCCACTCTCTAAAACTTCTCAAAGTCTAGCCACCTCTGCAGATATGTCTGAGACCTCTGTGATGTCTTCATGCGGCTGGGGATGGGCTAAAACTAATACTTACCCCTGCAAATCTAATACTCTGCCTGTCAATCTCAAAATATATACCTCAAGCTGCTCAATACGAACCGACTTAGCAGTGAGCATCTGAAAAATAGTAGAAATGTGAGGGATCAGAGTCTGATCTGAGTCATCCTGAGATGTCGATCTCTGACCAAATACTGAAGTGGCAAACTGCTGAGATAGAATGGAGGCTACACACTGGGACATTATCTCAATCTGATCATTTGCTAGTCTGAACTTTGAAGGATGTGCCCTGCTCTCTAACTATGGAACTAAAGTATGCCTCCTCACAGACACTGAAGGACCAGCCTCATGATCAGATATGAACTGAATATCTGGGGATGCTCTGTGATCACGAAGAGGTGAAGATGGTCCCTCCTCCTCTGCTCTCTCCTCAACATCCTTTGTCCAACCACCATCAGTCTTAGAAAAACCCATATGATGCTGTGTGTGGCGGTTGATGGTGTCAGAATGGGATAGTCTAGCAAATACCTCCCCCTCAAAACTGACTCTGAACCTTCTAAAAACTAAGATAAGTACCATACCAAAAAGCAAGTGAGCCTTGGATCTGTTCAGGGTTTTCCTCATGGCCTCAAACATCAATGCTGGAAGGTTCAGGGGGGTTTGGGTGATCACATGGTACATAATGCAAATGTTCCTACCAGATAGAAGGTCGTGTCTACCACTCCTAGGGACAAATAGTTTGGTTACCAAGTGATGTAACAGCCTCATCTCAACAGAAAGAATTTTTGCTTCCAATTTATTTAGACTTCCAGTATAGGTTCTTCCTAAGATAACATTAATTTCTTCTTCTTTAATAGGGAGCTCCATATTGGTATAGCCTTCACAAGGCAAATGCAGTATCTGTTCCAAATGTACTGGATCAAGAATAACATCAATATCTTTTACTGTAGATTTTACTATTCCATTGCTATAGCTCAAATTTAAGTAAAATTTTCTAACTAGATCGACATAAGTATTTTCCTTTAAAGAGCAGTAAAATTTTCATCCTTGATACTTAATCTTCGATCTAATAGTGAACCCTTCTTTTTCAAAAAACTTGAAATCAATATTTTTTCCCAGATTCTATTTTTCGGTCAGAGAGAGGTACCTTGCTTGGGCTGATTGGGGACTGAGTGGAAGCTGAAGCAGGACCTGGAGCAGGGATTAGAGCAGGAGAGGGCTCGGCTGCTAATTTCTTTTTGCGCACACTCTCTTCCAACCCGCAAATGGATTTTCTTCTTTGCGGTAGCTTCGTTTTGGGAGCCATTAGGTCAAGAGAGACTTGAAAGAAGCTTAGGAGACTAAATGTGAGGCAGAGAGGAAAGGATTTTGAAAGGAGAAAGGTAAGGATTTGAGGAGTTAAATCACCAATTTGGAGAAGAGGGAATGATTCTAGGGCAAGCTCGAACCACCCCAAATGAAGAATGAAGAGGAGAGGAACTTGATTCCTAAACGGATGATTTGAAGAGTGAAAATCGATGAGAGGAGATATTTAAGAGAAATCTTTGGTTTGAGGGAGAAGAGATGGAGAGCTTTTAGTTCGGTGGGAGGAAGAAGATGAAGGGCTGAGTCGGCTCAAGAAAAAATTTCCAATAAGAAGAGAGCGCCCGAAGGGTTTTGACAAAATTGCAAGTTCACCCTAGGGTCGACCCTGGGGGTCGACTCATGGCACAGAAAAATTCAAAAGAATGATCGGATAATTTTAAAAAAATTTAAAATTCTGAGAGAAGGATGTTTACCCAAGTATTGATCATGTGAATGATAGTTTTGAGCTTTTGAGCTCTTAAGAAAAATGAGAATTGAGCTCAATAGATTTGGTTCAATAAATTTTTGGCATTAAGAATTTGAAATCAGAGAGATACTTAAGCTGATGGATCAAGGATTCCTAGTTCTCTCCTAATTTCATAAAATCTATCTTCACTTAAGGCCTTAGTAAAGATGTCAGTCAATTATTTTTAGTACAAATATAATCAAGAATTATATCTTTATTTTGGACATGTTCTCTTATGAAATGATGTCTAATTTCAATATGTTTTGATCTAGAATGCTGAATTGGATTTTTAGTTAGATTTATAGCACTAGTGTTATCACATCTTATGGGAGTTTCATTGAGTTTGATGCCAAAGTCTTCAAGTTGTTGCTTAATCCACAAGATTTGAGCACAACAACTTCCGGCTATAATGTATTTGGCCTCGGCCATAGACAGTGCTATCGAGTTTTGCTTCTTGCTAAACCAAGAGATTAAGTTAACTCCAAAAAATTGACAAGTTTCACTAGTAGTTTTTCTATCTAATCTACATCCAGCAAAATCGACATCTGAATATCCTATCAAGTCAATTGATGAGTCCTTAGAATACCATAGTCCTAGAGTTTTGTACTATTTAAATATCTAAGGATTCTTTTAACTGCATTCAAGTGAGATTCTTTCGGATTTGATTGAAAGCGAGCACAAAGACAAACACTAAATATAATATCTGGTCTACTAGCAGTTAAATACAATAGAGAACCAATCATGCCTCTATAAAATTTTAAGTTTACATTTTTACCTCCTTCATCCTTATCAAGCTTACATGATGGGCTCATGGGTGTACCAATTGCTTTGGAGTTCTCCATTCCAAATCTTTTGAGTAGTTCTCTTGTGTACTTGCTTTGGGTGATAGAGATTTCTTTCTTTATTTATTTGATTTGAAGTTCGAGGAAGAATGTAAGTTCTCCCATCATGCTCATCTCGAACTCTCCCTGCATGAGCTTAGCAAAATCTTGACAAAGAGTTTCATTAGTAGACCCAAAAATAATGTCATCAACATATATTTGTATAACTAATATATCATTTTGATTTCTTTTAATGAAAAGGGTTGTGTCTACATTTTCTCTTGAAAAATTATTATTAAGTAGAAATTTGCTTAGCCTTTCATACCAAGCCCTAGGTGCTTGTTTCAAACCATATAATGCTTTGTTTAATTTAAAAATATGATTAGAAAAAATATGATTTTCAAAATCTGAAGGTTGTTCTATATAAACTTCTTCAGCAATATATCCATTTAGAAAAGTACTTTTGATATCCATTTGAAATAACTTAAAATTCATAAAGCAAGCATATGCAAGTAGAAGTCTAATTGCTTCTAATCTAGCAACAGGTGTAAAGGTCTCATCAAAATTAATTTCTTCTTCTTGATTATAACCTTTTGCAACTAATCTCGCTTTATTTCTTATCACATTTTCATGTTCATCCAATTTATCCTGTATACCCATTTTGTGTCAATTATTGAATAATTTTTAGTCTTGAAACTAAAGTCCATACATTATTTCTTTCAAATTGATTAAGTTCTTCTTGCATTGAATTTATCCAATTATAATCTTTTTCAGCTTCATTTATGGTTTTAGATTCAAGATGAGAGACAAAAGCAAAATAATTAAATGCATCTCTAAGTGAAGAGCGAGTTCTTATACCATGTGTAGGATCACCAATGATTAGTTTCTTGGAGTGATTGTAAACATACCTCATTCTTTGGGTAGATCATTTGTACCTAGAGGTTTTCTTGTTGTTCTTCACCTTCCTCATCCTGTTTGTCTTCATGTTCTTCATCACTTGAATGGTTGAGTCTTTTAGAGTGATCTCCTTCATTTCTTCTATAAGAAGATCTGTATCATCAATACCTTCATTCTTCCTTGAAGGAAGATTGTTAGTTTCATCAAAAACAACATATATTGACTCTTTACTATTAAAGTTCTTTTGTTGAAAACTCTAAAAGCTTTGCTAGAAGAGGAGTAACCAAGAAAATCGCTTCATCAGATTTAGCATCAAATTTTTCTAATCTTTCTTTACCATTGTTCAATACAAAACATCGACAACCAAAAATATGAAAAATGCAATATTTGATTTTCTTTCTTTTCAAAGCTCATAAGGGTTTTCTTTAAAATTGGTCTAATTAAAGCACGGTTTAATATGTAACATGCCATGTTAATTGCTTCCGTCTAAAAATATCTTGGAAGATTGCTTTCACATAGCATGGTACGGGCCATTTCTTCAAGGATTCTATTTTTTCTTTCTACTACCCATTTAGTTGGGGTGTCCTAGGTGCTGAAAAGTTATGGTCAATACCTTTTTCATCACAAAATTTTTTAAAATCTTAATTTTTAAATTCGGTTCCATGATCACTTCGAATATTTTGAATTAAATTTTTTTTTATTTGTGACTTTTCGATAAAATTTTGAGAAAACATGAAAAGTTTCATCATTATGTGTCAAAAAGAAGACCCATGTAAAATGAGAGAAATCATCAATAATTACAAAATCATACCATTTTTCACCTAGACTAGTAGTTCTAGTGGGTCCAAATAAATCCATATGCAATAGTTCTAATGGCCTAGAAGTTGAAACAATATTTTTAGATTTGAATGAGACTCATGTTTGTTTACCCATTTGGCATGCATCACAAATTCTATCTTTTTCAAAATTAATTTGAGTAAGCTGATAATCAATTCCTTTTTAATAAGTTTTGAAAGTGAATGCATGCTAATATGTACAAGCCTACGATGCTAAAGCCAACTAGTCTCATTAATCTTCGCATTCAAGGCTACTAGGCATTACATGTTTATTTTGAAAAGATCATTCAAATCTACCATATAAACATTACCATGTCTATGCCCAACAAATTTAATGCCTTTATTAATAGGACTAGTTACTATGCAAACTGAAGATTCAAAAATGACTTTGTATCCTTTATCACAAAATTGATTGATGCTTAATAAATTATGTTTTAAACCATCTACTAATAAAATATTTTTAATATACTTGGAGGGAGTGATACCAATGTTATTTATACCGATGATCTTTCTTTTACCATTGTCTCCAAAGGTGACCATCTCTTCATTTTTAGCATCAAGTGTGATGAATTGAGATTCATCACCAGTCATGTGTCTTGAGCACCCGCTGTCAAGATACCATTTCCAGTTTGCTCCTTGGGATGCAAGACACACCTATACACAAGAATCAAGTTTTGACTTTAGGTACCCAAATTTTCTTGGGTCCTTTTAGGTTAGTCATAATGGTTCCTTTTGGAACCTATATTTTTTTTACATTAAAATTTTCAAATTTGTTAGAAAAACATGAATAGGATTTGTATCCTACTTTACCACATTTAAAGCAAGTTATATTTGAAAACTTGTTGTACGATGAGTTTACAAAGATATTTTTCAAAAATTTTTATTTCTTTAAAAGGTTATATCCAAGACCGACTTTATCATAAATGGCCTTTTGATTGTCAAGTATCATGTGAAGCTTATTTGAACTTAAAGTGAACTTCTCAATTATTGATTTTAACTTGGCAATCTCAATTTTTAAATTCAGATTTTTTTGAGACAGGATTAATTTTTTATTTGAAATATTCTCATTTTTTTAGTAAAAATTAATTTTTTATTTTAATTCTTTATTTTTTACCCCTAGCTTCTTTAGTTCATCAATTAGATCATAAAATGCTTCATAAAGTTTTCAAAGGTAAAGTCAATAGGAGTTTCAATATTTACCTCATTTTCATGTGCCATAAGACACAAGTTGGCTTATTCATTTGAGTCTTCTTCTTCGAAACTTGACTCATCACTTCCGCTCCATGTAGCCATCATGGCCTTCTTCTTGTACTTCTTGGGATGCTTCTTTAGTTGTGGGCATTCAGACTTAAAGTATCCCAGTTTCTTGCATTTATAACAAATAAGGGGTTGCTCCTTATCTTTCTCTTTGCTATGTTCCCCTTTTGTAGGTGGCCTCTTCCTTATTCCGTGTCTTCTTTTCTTCAAAAATTTCTTAAACCTTCTAGTAATGAGGGCCATTTCTTCATCTGCTCTTCATTTTCTGTATCATCGGATTCTTCATCAGGTTGAGCAGTGAATTTGAGGGCAATTATCTTTTTCTTTTTGATATCTTTTTCTTGATGTTGTTTCATGCTTATCTCATGAGTCATCAGTGATCCTAGAAGCTCCTCCAAGGGTAAGATATTCAGATCTTTGACTTCTTGGATTGTGGTCACTTTGGTCCCCCAAGTTCTTGGTAAAGACCTAAGAATATTTTTTACGAGATCACTATTAGAATAAGACTTACCATGATTTTTTAGACCATTAATAATATTAGTAAAATGAGTAAATATCTCAGTTATTGATTCATCATGCTCCATTTTAAAAAATTCATATTTATGCACAAGCATTGTTGATTTTTGATTCCTTTACTTGATTAGTTTCTTCATGAGTTACTTCTATTCTATCCCATATTTTCTTAGCTGACATGCATGTTGAAATACGATTAAATTCATTAGCATCTGGATCACAATACAAAATATTCATGGCTTTAGCATTTAGTTGAGCCATTTTCTTATCAACCTCATCTCATTCTTTTTTGGGTTTGATTGATTCCACATCATCAATTATTTTAGTGGGTGTGTGTGGTTTATTTACTATGATACTCCACATATCATAGTCAAGTGCTTGAATAAAAATTTTCATCCGAGCTTTTCAATAGGTATAATTTGACCCATTAAAAAGTGGAGGTCGGTTTGTGGACTGCCCCTCAGCTAGTGAAGTGCCAACTTGAGTTGCCATAGATCTTCAGCTCTTTGATGGTTAAATTAAAGTAGGGCTAGAGCACCGAGCTCTGATACCACTTGTTGTCCAGCTATGCAACCCAAGAGGGAGGGTGAATTAAGTTTTTAAAAAATTTAAAATTAACTTACAACTATGAAGATTATTTAACAATGAGCAGGATAAATGTGGAGAGTGAAATTTATGCAAGGTGTAGAAGTTGGATGCAAGAATGCAAGAAGATAAGAAAATTTAAAAGGAGAGCAAGTAAGTACAATACAAATAAAAAGATTTATAGTGGTTCGGTGTCAATCTTGCACCTACATCCACTCCTCAAGCTCCTACCTAGAAATTCAAATCCACTAAACCTTATTCAAACCGAATACAATGTTGGAACCTCCGACTCTAGCTATTCCAAGCTGGAACACTTATTTTTCAGATACAAGCCAACCCAATACAATCCGATTCAAGGTTCGGATCAACCTTTTCACGTTTTGGAATCCTTCTAAAATAAAAAATCAACTCAAAAATAGAGTATAACAGTTAATCACACAGAAATACAGATGTAGCTCTTTAATGAGCAAATAAAGCTTTAAATATATTTTACACAATAAGAACGAAGCTCTTCTGATTTCTCTCAAGTAGTTGAAGACTTGAATGAGCTCTTGAGGGGTTGGTGAACTTGAAATAAAAGCTTCTTGAACTTTTAAGAGGGCTCTTGCTTAGGGTTGAAATGAATGCTTGAAGAACCTTTTCAAAAACCTTGTTGATTCTCTCCTTTAAGTGCCTTTTATAACTTCAAATGATGGGGAGAGTAATCTGGACTGAAATAGAGCCATTAAAGCACATTAAATAGGCATTAAATGCAGTCAAAACGAGCTAAAAACTAGCCGTTGCAAAATTTTTCCATCACAGGGGTCGACTCATAGGGTCGACTCATGCTCATGAGTCGACTCATGGGGTCAACTTCTGTGGCACAAAACAGAAAATGACTGTTCTGTAATTTTGGCCTACACAGCAGCAGAGGTCGACTCATAGGGTTGACTCATGCTCAGGGGTCGACTCATGGGGTCGACTCACAGAGTGTGCCAGCCAAAGAATTCAGCATGTCGTTCAGCCCCTTTTGCCATAAGTCGACTCATGGGGTCGACTCAAATATATAAACATGATTTTCTTTCAAAATACATACTCAAAAATATTAAAATTAGCTCTAATAGATTACAAATCTTGTGTTCTTACTCTTGAGGCTTCCAAATCAGAACTTGATAAAATTATGATTTTGCCCCTGAAATACAATAAATCTTTTTTCAAGCCAAAATCATTAGTAACCCCCTCAAATACTTTGTAATCATCAAAATCAATTCAAGGAGCAACAATTGACTTATATTTAAACTTGATCTTTGATCGGCCTTAAGATGTTAAAAGTCTTTGATCGGTTTATATTTAAACTCAGCCTTTGATCGACCTTAAGATGTTAAAAGTCTTTGATCGGCTTATATTTAAACTTAATTTTTAATCGATCTTGAGATGTTAAAAGTCTTTGATCAGCCAATATTTAAGCTTGGTTTTTGATTGGCCTAGAAATTCTAAAAACCTGCGATTGGCTATAACTATCCCTAGTCTAGTGTCGAAGGCAAAAGGGAGATACCAGTGTATAACCTAAGGACTTGCATCATACAGCTACTCCCTCAGCCTGATCTTTAGACTCAAGAATAGGGGGTAGCATTATGAAGATTGAAATTTTGTTAAGTTAAAGATTTATGGCGACCATGTAGAGTCAGCTTGATTCAGAAAATAACAACATGAAAGGAAAAGAGAAAAATATGAATGTATGGTTGAAAAAGTTATTACTTTATTCAAAAAAAAAATATTTACAAGAGTTTAGTTAGCTCTATGTTTGACATTACAAAATAAAGAAAAGATAGAATGAAGAAAAGAAAAAAGTTGACTACTCGACTGGCTGCGCCTCATCGATTGGTTGGGCACCGTCGGCTGGTTACACTTTGTCAACCTCAAAAATTGCCCCATCATCAGGATCTTCGACGTGCCAAGCTCTATGGGGAATTACGAATTTAAGAAATATGTAAGCATTCCCTTGCCTCTCGCACAGCTGCATCAAAGCATCGTCCATGTCCATCTCGGGATTGGGCAGCTCAGACAGATTGATCAAGTTATGGATATAAAATTTGAATTGCATTCCAACAAAAGCTGTAGCCAGAATGACGTCCACCAGTAAAGATCGAGTGGATCGTTGATTGAGAACTGTCCATTAGCTACTCATAATATCAAAAAGAAGAAGCTCTTTCTCCTCCCATCGAAGATTGGCCTTTTGGTTCCCACTCTCCCGACCGAAATCTTTCACCATGGGTGATTGAAAGAGACTCTTTTGAGCCAACATCGATGATGGGAGTTGTCACTTGGATACCTTGTTATTGTACATCCCTAGGATTGGCAATGATTTTCTTGCTATCTAACACCTTTTACAACTTTGAAATTTCTTCTCTGGCACTGCAGAGTTCATCTTGAATTCGCAATGTCCGCTCAGACCTCATCCATCCAAACTCCCTGCACTTAATCAGGGACTCTAGAGCATGGATTTCTCGATGGGCAGAGTCAAGCTGATGATGATATACGGTTAATTTCATTGCCATGCCCCAGGATTTCTTTCCCGCTGCATCGGATATCCTCTGCATCTCTTCGACTAATCATGCCTTTTCTATGCTGTGTGCTACAACTCCTCGTCGAACTTCTTGTTGAAGTCTATTGACTTCTTGCTCGGTCTCACCAAGTTTTCTTTGAATCTTTTGCAGTCTCTTTCTCCGATCGACAGCTTTTCATTTGAAAAATTTAAGTTTCTTGTCCAGGCTCTTAATGTGAGCCTTAATCTAGACCGCCATCACTGGAGGAAGAGGAGTGGTTGGTAAAGGAGCAATAGCTATCAGGTCAATGTCACAAACATCATTCACCAACTATGCAAACAATTGAAAGCAGTAAATTCAAAAAGCTTTGTAATTTTATTTCATTAAACAAAAGTTTCTTACAAAGATAGGCAAAAAACAAAGAAAGAAAAAAGTAAAAAGTATGAGTATTTAATCTCCGACCTTCTCTTGGGGAGCTATATCCAAAGGAGGCTCGGAGGGACCTATGTCAGCAGTTGAAGAGGAGGGGGCAGTGACAAGAACCAGCTCGGCATTGTTCTCCTTCTCGAAAACGGGGAGCTCGGAGGTAGTGAAAACTTCCTCGCTATCTTCATCTTCATCCTCATAGTCCAAGAAGGTGAGATGAAGCTTTGGATGCTCCTCCTCAACCAACTTTCAGTAGTCAACCCAGCCTTCTTTATGAGTCTGATGAAAAATTTTCTTGTTGAAGGCCATATGGTTGTCGTGGTATTCTTTAGACATCTTAAAGACCTCAACCACTCGAGCCATCTCCTCAGCAAAGGTAGGTGATGCCTTGAATTCTTTGATGGAGGAGCATTTAGCATCTCGAATGCACTCCTCAGTCTTTTTCTTTGCCTCTTTCTCCCTCTTTAGGGTGAGGGCGAGATCAGACTCTACCTACCTGAGGGTCCCTTGGAGATTCTTGGTTTCGGTCTCTAGTTCCTTAATTTTTGCCAAAGCTACCTGGGTGTCTATCTCAGCCTTCTTCTCGACCTCTCATGCCTGTGCCTTCCTGGCCGAGCAGTCGACAGGTTGACAAGACATGGTGCAACTACATTTCAAATCGACTAAGTCAAAGGAAATAAGATGATTAAAAAGAAAATAGAGGCAACAAGATAAATGCTATACCTGGTGGCCAACGATCAAAGACAGCTTCCTCAGACTGGAAGTGCTCATCTTGACTATTTGCTCCAACTCTGTCAGAATAACAGATTTTTCAACAATTTCTTGAACTATCTTCCAGTCTTGAAAGAATAGACCCTCCAAAATATCATTGGGAAGGGCCTTATCATCATCGACTTTCCTAGAAGACCTTTTTCGAGTAAAGGTCTTGGAATGCTGAGGTCGCTCAACGATCTCTTCTTAAGAGTCGGCGGTAAGGGTCGGAGCAAGTACAGGTGTCACCAAAACTACTCCGACCTCGAAAAAAAGTGCTTGATCGGTAGTAATAGGCTCTTGGCTGAGCTCAACAAATTTCTCTTGGTCCCGATGGCCCGAGTTTTCTTCTTTTATGGAAGAGAGGCCTTCAATCTCACAATATCCTTTACCAAGGATTTCATTTCTACAGTTGTTCAACAAACATCAGGTTAAAGAGCTATATATATATATATATATATATATATATATATAGACACACATACACACACACATATATAAGAAAGCATAAACGACCCCACTCACTCCTAGATTCTCTAGGAAAAGGTCCTATCGAGAAAAGAGATTCATCAGACAAAAGCTCATCCAGATGAGGAGCGTTGTGATCCAGGAGATCCCTAAGTCCTTTCTTTTCCTAGGCACTCAACTCTACGGGCTTCAAGGATGAAGCTTCAATCCGATTCCAATTTGAAAGCCTCCAGTCGTCTATCAAAGTACAAGAAACAAAAAAGAACCAGCTCTTTCATCCATGAATGGATAAGGGGGCGCCAGAGACCAGAGAAGTGATACCCCTCTAGGAGGAAACATACAACCAGTTGGCATATGGGTGTTTCTTCAGTGTAAAGAGAGCTCAAAAGAGAGAAATCGAAGGTCAAACTTCCGTCCAAGAGCAAAGAACAAAAAACCCTATGATATATCTAAATAAATTTGGGGATATAGCACAGAAAGTAATCCCATAGAACCTAAAAAGTTTAAAGATGAAGGAAAAAATGGGGAATCTAGGACCTGCCTAAAGATTTTCTCGTAAACTACTAATCGGCCAGGAGGTGGATTGTGAAATCGAGCAACAAAATTAGAAAATTTAAGATGAAATTCATCTAGAATAGAATGTTGGGCTTGGGGCAATTCCAGGTCACTTACGGTCAACTCAGATTGGATCTCATCAGATCCGGCCAAAGGGTTGGTTTTGGACTTAGGATTTTTTGGTTTTTCACTTTCTCTCGAATGGGTCTCTCACTCACAAAGCTTTTGGAACCCGCCATGGAGACAGAAATCTAAGGAAAAATGAAAGGAAGAAAAATCTAGAAGAAGGTAAAAGGGACTTATCTTCGAGTAAAGGATCAAGAGAAAGTGACTATTTTTCGAGATTCCTTCATGCAATGGAGAAGAAGGAGACAACGGGAGAAAAGCCCTTCACACGATGGAGAGAGAAGAAAATTTGGCTATGGAACTTTAGAGCAAGAAAGTGGCAAAGGGAGAAAGGTTTTCGTAGGAGTCAGCAGGGTAAGGAGAAATAAGACAAAGATGTCAAGTCGGTATGAATTTCTAAAATGGCCATATGTCAAGTCTTCATTAGTTCAAAACTGACTAATGGCCTCCACATTTAATACACATCAGTAGAGAAGAGTGGTGTCTGTGCAGATTTTAAAAATTTCATTATTAGTTTGATAATTTTTTCGCTTGAAAAACTGCGCATAGATATTTAGTTTAAAAAGAAGCCTTCACATCCCCGACCATTCAAAATGCCAAAGTGAATACTCCGTAGCCCGATTAGAGCTCGGACTAGGGAGTAAGGGGGTATCTATTGGGAGTAATTCGGAATGGGCCGATGATGTATGAAGATTCAAACCCATTAAAATCCATCGAGTCTACATCAGTGCCTCTCAAGCGGCCTAATCATTGAGGTTTGCCCAACCCCTGGTTAGTAAATGTTTGTCCTGTCCCTTGGTTGGAGACTGTTCTATTCGATCCCTCATCGGTATATGTTTGATCCAACTTCTGATCTATAAGAGTTAGTTTGAGTATGCGCCTTAAGCAGTGCAGTTGCATGATTGATTATGACTCATCCGACCCTAGTCGACGTGTGCCTGGTTCGACCCTTAGTCGGCCAGTCTTTGATCCGATCCCTAGTTGGATGGTTCTTTGCTCGAATCCTGGACATAAAAGGTCGGATCCGATCCTTGGTTGGAGAACATGCTAGTCGATCTCCAGTCGCATCCGATCTCTACTTGGCTTGCATATCGAAACTATCTCTGGTCAGCATAACAATTACAAGTCGGTTAGTCTTCCGGATCAATCCATCTAACCGAGCCTTGATTGGACAACGATCAGTCCCAACTCCTAATCGACCGGCAACTTACTCCAAGCCTTAGTCGGCATACCACTCTCCGATCTCTCCTCGACAACAGATTGATCAGGTTCAGATTCGAAAGGCAGACACCAAATAACCACAGCTGTCGATCCTATTTGGGTATAATCGTCTGATCTTGAGAATCTTGTTGATGCAATCGCCTGATCTTGAGAATCACAACTAAATAACCATATCAGATTCGGCCAGCCTATCTTCCAGAAATGATTGCACAGCCGCCTCCTTTATAAATATTCAAATCCTGAGGATCCAGAGAAGTAATCCATCTCAGAGATCTAAAAGTTCTGCTTCTCTATCTGCGCATTTTGATTTGAGCATTGGAAAATCTTCGTCAGAGCACAATCTTCCAGTCTGGATTTTTTTGTAGGTTGCTCCAGTGCCGCATTTTTTTGTCCTCCAACATCAACCAGAGACGAGCAGCAACAATATCTATTGGATTGAGTCTTTATTTATTGAATGTAAAAATAGAAACTCACCTAGTTGCCTTTATTTATTGAAATCCGCCTTGCTTCCAAGACCCATGGAAATGGAAGATAATAACTGAGCCCATTTCAACGACAGATTTGTAGGACGGCGTGCGTACGTAGCTGGAGTGGTTGTTTAACATATTCAAGGATATAATTAAAGACCTAAATATTTTTAAACTGAGTCACATTTGAACCTTCCCTTTGGAAAACAACGACTATTGTTTTGCCGACAGTTTGGATCCAGTCAAGCTGTGCCATATTGAGAGATTACATGAAGTTAGGTATGAATTTAAGAAGAGGAAAATATTTTTTACCAGAAAGAAAAGATTTACAAACATTTTTATAGGATTAATATCTATTGGATTGAGTTTTCCACCGATCATTAATTTTGATTGTAAAATTATATATAATTTAATAATACTAAAAAATCAATATATATGTATAATTAATCTATATAAAATATAAATATGATTAAAACTATAAACATAAATGTAGGTATTATCTATTTATTGGGTTGGGCTGGGTTTTGATTGAGTTTGGGTTAGGTTGAAGGTTAATCTTAACCAAATCTTATATAAGAATGAGCTGATATTGTTGGATACAAGGCTAATCCAAATTTATAAATCTCAATCTAATTCTTATGTGGGTGCTTGTTGAGCATGGGTGCAGATTGTATTGTTTATGCAAAATAATGACTGATCTTCTCTCGTGACATCAATCATTGGATCATGATTTGCATAGTTTCCAAAATCCTTCAGCTTCTTCCTTCCACCCATCAGCATATATCACAAAGTAGATACTGTGCTTTGAAAACTATGCAAAGTATGATTCAATGATTTACAACATGAAAAAAAGATCAATCATTCTTCCATGCAAAAAATACAACCTGCAGCCGGTTGAGCATAATATAAGTTGTATCACTAATCCTTCCCTAATGCAAGATTACTTTGGCGGGCTGGCTTAAGTCTGTCCTCTGACATCTCAGCTACAAAAAAATATCAAGTGGCTATATTTTATATCAGTTGTGCAGCTCTTTCTTATCCCGTATGTTGGTTCATATGGAAGGAGAATCTCATCCCAGTTTTCTTGATTCATTGAATCTGCCATGCATCCAACACTTGGAAATGGAAGGTAATAACCGAGCCCATTTCGGCGACAGATTTGTGGGATGTCGTGTATACGCAGCTGGAGACTCGAGTGGTTTTTTAATAAATTCAACCGACATGCTTTTAAAACTGAAACACAGGCGAATCTTACCCAAGAAAAAATAGCGTCAATATTTTCCGGCACGAAATTTGGATCCAGTCTACGCTGGTGAATTAAAATAAAAGTAGACGGGTATCAACTGCCGTTTATTTATATTGATAGATCTCAGAGAATGGAGGAGAAACAAAGAGGAGCGGTAGTTTCTACCAAAAGGAAGTGAACAGTAGAGGTGACGAGGAAGCGCAGAAGAAAGAGAGACACGCAAACCGTTGGTACGCTGGTGATTTCTGGATTTCCGCTCTTGCTATTTTACCTCTTAAGTTTACATTAGCATGTGCGGTACCTCTAATTTGGGTGTTTTTTGGTTCGACAAACCATGTCTACTAACTTCCCAAGATATCCATAATTTGTCAGTTTGAGATGCTAGACTATCGAATATACCACGGTCGCTGATAAGAGTTTGGGTCACATATAATATCAGATCTTGTTCTCACAACATTTTTTTTTCCTTCATTTCTTTTTAACTTCAACCATTCCTTTCTTTTCTTTTGGGTTTTTAACCTTAATTGAGTTTGTTCTTGCCCATGCTATATGACTCTTTTTTTTTTTTTTTGTATTCTTTCCGAGATGTTGAATGGTTGCTGGAACACATGTAGATGCTGATGGGCAATGGAGCTGCGGTAGAGAAATATATTAAGCTGCTAATTAGGTGGAAGGAATATTGAGTTTGTGTTGGGTCAAGTACAGTAACATCCAAAACCTTCAACCATTCCTGACCTGACTGGACATTGAGTCAAGTGCTCTCGAACCAAAAGATTATGACTCAACTTAAGCTTAAAATATGTCAATTCAAATTGAGCTCTGCTCTCATGACCCAAGTATTAGGTCAAAGGTTTAATCCATGGATATTCAACTCATTTGAAGTTTGGGTTAGAAAATCTGACCAACATCTTGGATCCAAGTCCAACCCAAATAGGGTTACATCAGGTTGGGACTTCTGGCTAGCTAAATTTCTGCCACCTCTGCTGCTAAATTAGAACAAGCACCAACTAGTAAACTAGGTTGTACATCTATAGATATACTGAGTTCCACTTTATGTCCCTGAGGTATGCCTTAGTTAAAATCATCCTCTTTGGATGAGGACATACAATGTGATACCCAACAAACAAGAGGAAGATTAGACTAGATATGATGTCCCATGCCCAAACAACAATAATTTAGATTTTTATCTTTCCTACGTCGGTGTTGAGCACATTCGATGGAAAGGAGAATCTTATCTTAATTATCCTGACTTACAATATCCACCTTATAAATTCATATTTTTTAAAAAATATGCCATATTTGAAGCCTTTGATCTACTAAAAGGCAAGGTCCAAGTATGAGGTGCGAAATAATCAGACCACTATCAAACCAACCGCACAGGTTGTCTACCACTATGGAGCCGAAAGAGGAATGATTTTTTCCTGTTACTTTCACCCAATAACTATCATAGGGCTCTGAACTCCTTTTAGCAACTTGAGAAGGCCATCTTTTCTAAAGATGGCAATTTTGGCCAACTCATCGAGTACACAACTTTAATGGGGTGCGTTACCTGACCCATTTAAACTCGGAAGGGGGTATGGAATTAGATATAACAGTCAAAAAATTCTCTAAAAAAATAATATAAAAAAATTTTTAGTGTTTTCATCATGGACTTGTATTCCAACAAGTCCATTGCAAATCTCTAAAAAATGAAACAAATGTAATAACATGTGAATTTTAAATATGTAAATAAAAATCTATGCCTCTACATTAAATGTCACTAAATATCCAAACAAATATCTGTATTTTAACGTATTTTAGTTGTGAGAATCCCGGCATGCATATGTAGAACTCTCATAATAGCTGTACAAAAATCAGCATTATATTGTCTAAATATCTTACCGTGTCAACAAGGGCTACTAGTCAATTTGTATATTTTAAAAGCTATGAATGACTTGATTGGCAGATCATATATAGTACATCAGTTGAGAAATTATTAGTTTGTAAAATCATTATGTCAAAAGTCTGAAGGAATATGGTTTGGGGGCTCCAATGTTTTGCAATTTTATTGTTCATATGTTTTTGTCATAGAAAATTTTGTGGTAATCATCTTACCACCAGCTCATTACATCCGTGGGTCGAATAGAAAGTAATGCAACTAAAGTAATGAAGAACTTATGATGTTGTATGTCTCCTACATATGCATACATAAGAGATCTCTTAACCGCATGGGAAGACCTCATGACACCTGCTCGTGCCCATATACTGCCTCTGTTTATAAAAACACTGCAAAAGTTAAGATAACATAAGCTCTTCTTTTAGGAAGCAAAAGATACAGTAGCATCCTAACAGCGATACTCTTAAATAAAAAAACATAAAATAAAAAGTGTAAGTATGGAGTGGAATTAGCTAGACATAAATTCAGCGTGACATTGGTGGGATCCCATGGATGATTAGAGCTGATTTAGATCACAACCAGTTGAAGATGTTATCAATGAGAAAACTGATCTTGGGAACCTAGACCCTTTTGAATGGTGTGGGAGGCATGGGATCTCAAAGCACGCTCCATCCTCTTATTGGCACCTTGTTTAGCTATGACTCATTTCATGATAGTTATTCCAACACTGATGCCATGGTTTGATAGTGCTCTTCACTTGTACATAGCATTTTCGTGACGGATGAGGTGACTGTAATCACCATTTTCTTGTAAAGGAGAAGGCCAGATAAGGATGTCACATAGGCCCTGGCAACATGATTCATGATGAACTTTGCTTTGCAACTTACTTATGGATACCCCATTTTGGCTAGATGGTTCAAATACCAAATTTAATTTGGTGATGCAACTTAACTTCTTTTTTTTTATCTCTTGCATTTTAAAGGATGTCCGCTGAAAGATATGCACAGCCCATGTAGCCTTTGAGTGAAGCTTCCACTTTTACATCATTAGCATTTCATGCCAAGTCTTATCGACAGATCACTTGTTTAACACTTAGTAACATATATATATATATATATATATATATATATATATATAATAATGCGTAAGTGTACCTGTAATGGGACTAAATATAAAATGGTCATCAAATTCTCTGTTCAACAAAGAAGAGAATGTCATTAAAAAAAAGGGATGGAAATTTTTAGTAAAAATGTCATAAATTAGATGAATCCTCAATGAGATTCTTCAATTTTTTCTTTTACTAATTAGAAGTTGGAACTTTTGATGATACGATGTAAATTTTTTATATTCTATTTATCTTTTATTTCCTATATGAGAGATAATTCAAATTTCATTTCTTTATTATTTTAGTTATTCTAGTTTTGAGGATTCATCTTTTATTTACCTTTTTTGAATTGTGGTCAAATACTGCCAACTCTGTTTTGTTTTTAAATGCTTGCTTTCCAGTGAATTTCTTTTGGAGTTCTTGGATCATGGATGTCATATGGTTTTGAATGAACCACAGGGAAAATTTTTTCTTAGTATATGTCTAGAACTCTTAATTTTGAAATTTTTGCTTGTTTGTGCATGAGAAATAATTAAATCCTTGAGATTGCTTTCATAACATTGCCTACATAATTTAAATACATCAAGCATCCTGTCAAATTTGTTCGGCCCATGTTCAAGATATTATATGATAAAAGTAGGTTGCGAGCAGCAACTACAGAATTTTTCTCATAGCAAATGAATTATTTTAATTTTTGAACTAAATGCCTATTAGATAATTTATCTTAAAAGTTATGGTAACTCGGTCTTGCACTCTATAAATCAGGTTGTAGCATGGAAGAAGGAATACCTAAGCCCCCGCCACCACCTCCACCTCGTAGCTGTACCGATGAGGCGTGGATCAAGCAAGTGTGCAGAAAAGTAAATTCATCACGCCCCGTAGACCACCCTGGCAACCCATGCACCATCTTTAGGGTCCCTGGGCACATCCGACGGTTGGATCCCGAAGCCTATGAACCAATGGTTACTTGCTTCGGACCTTTTCACTATGCGTACCCGTATTCGAGTTATGTCATGCAGGACCACAAGTGGCGGTGTGTTGGGCACCTTCTATCGCGTCATGGAGGTGAAGAGCTTCAAAATCGATTGTTGGGTAAATGCCTGTCAGAGATGAAGAAACAGGATGATAAGATCCGGAGTTGCTACTCTGGGGAACTCCCTCCATCGCTGGATGCCCAAAACTTGGCATCGATGATGTTGCTTGATGGCTGTTTCATCATTCATCTCATGCTAAAAATGTGGCAGAAGGGGATGGAAGATGAGACAACAGAGGAGGATGAGGGCAAGAAGAAGGGAGAGTGGAAGATTGAGCTGGGGGAAGATGGGACGGTTTTAAGTATGAGGAAGGGGGATGAACAGCTTGAGATCCCATATGAGGCAGGGCAATCCACTTTTAATATAGTGGTTTATGATGTGCTCAAGCTTGAGAACCAAATTCCTTTCTTCGTCATCCAATTGCTATTCCATCATCTCAAATCACCGAAGGATGGAGAGGTTAATCTGGTTGACCTTGCTCTCCACCTCTTCAAGGACATCCATCCCCAGAAATCCAAATCATTCCAGAAAGGGCTCCCCGACGACTACCATCATCTGCTTCATCTATTTTATTCATCTCGGACCCCTTCAATTAAAGAGCGAGCAAAGACACCAGGATGGATTCGTCGTGCAATTGAATGCAAGGGGAAGCTTCCAAAGAAGGGGCCCAAGTGGAAGGAATTGGAAGTTGCTCTGCCATCTACGCCCAAGTGGACTCCTAATGCAATGGAGCTCGACAGAGTTGGGGTGAAGTTTAAGAGGAACGAATGGGCAGACAGTTTCTTGAACATAAAATTCAAGCAGAGGGGGCTGAGGATCGCGCCACTACTATGCCTCTTGAGGTTGTGTTTAATGTTTAAAAGCGGATGGATGGAGATACCACCTCTACAAATCTATGGCTATACTAGTCATCTCTTACGGAACCTCATGGCTTTCGAACAATGCTATCCTAAAACTGAGATGTACATCATGACATACATATCTTTTATGGATGGCATCATCAATCAGGCTGAGGACGTGCGATTGCTCCGCTTGGAAGGCATACTACAACACAAATTGAGCAATGATAAAGCAGCAGCAGAACTTTTCAATAAACTAGGCAGTCAGATACAGTTTGATTGGAAAAGTAACTACCTTGAAAAAGAGATTACGGAAGTAATTTATAGAGTAGACAAGTTTTATGAATTCAAATGGCACGAATGGCTTGCTGGGCTGAGGCGAGATTATTTTGGCAACCCATGGACTATAATTTCGGTGTTGGCAGCCACTGCTATTCTCTTGCTGACTGTTGAGCAAGCAATCTTTTCAACTATGTCCTACTTTCGCTCTTCATAGGTGTTTTTGGCCTGCTCTCCTATGCAAGCATGGATCACAGACAGATCTAATTGAAGGGTGAGTAGGTAAGAAAGGATTCCCTCCAAACATAGATAGTGGAGAATTTTTTGTTTATATGGGGAGAATAGAAACTAGATGGTTAAGTGGGGTTGCGAGGTAGTATAGATAAATGCAGTTGGCTATTGTTGACCTCATAAAAAATAATTTGCTGTGATGTATCATAGTTGGTATTTTATTTGCTAGGAAGTTAGCCAGTGGCTATAATGTGGTTTTGTCCATGCTCTAGCACATGGTATTGGAATTAAATTTTGCTCTTGTTTACTCTTCATCTGGTCAAGCTTCATCTTGATATTTTAAATGCATTTTACTTGAGAACACCTATTGATAATATATCTGTTTAATGGGCATTATGCACAAAATCTATGGGTTTGCCTCATTTCTCCCTCTAATATTCAAAAACATCAGTTTTGGAAATTGTAGTGTTGTTTAATTATTACATTTCTTTTAAAAGTTGTGTCCAACAAGTTTTGGACATAGTTATCGCAGCACAGTGAATCAAATGAGGAGTACTTCATCGAGTAGCTAATTTTCACCAACAATGGATGATGCAAAATTAAATGAAAAAGAAAAAAGGATTCAAATTTTCATAAAAACAGACCTCCATAAATAAGCATATAAAGTGCGAGGGAGGGAAAGAGGATAAGAACACCAGTTTCACATAACAGACAGAGGCTTCCTGGCTAATGTCTGATTAACACATAATGGATGGTTTTGGCTGCATTTTTCTAATATTTCTAACATTGATATTGGAGGAGCCCAGCCATCTGATGTATATATGCATCAATGAATGATAAACTTGTTGATTCGTTTTCTAGAAGATGATGTTATTACAATGCACACTTACTGATTTTTCATTTATAGATCCTCCTTTAAGATTTACAAAAAAAGGTAATGATGAAGCAGTTATAACTAAAGTTTCTACCTTCATCCAGAGTCTTCTATGGTTATCTTCATTCTTCAAAGAATAGAGGTATTCCCAACTACCAAAAGTCCAAAGAATGTTATGCAAAATAGAGAAGACTAAGCTTTTCTTTCTCAAAAATGCCTAATTGTAGTTCCTTTCCCTCCAAACTTCCCATCATACTGCAACTAAATTGGTCACCTACTGTGCTCTCGAGTTTGTTTTTGTTTTTTCTTTTCCAAGTAGTCCACATGTCAAGAAACGAAGAATATTTACCTCTTAAATTCAGCCACAATTTTATTGTTGTCCAAAAGTTTCTTGTAAGAGAACATCCGAAAAATAAGTGGGTGCCCGACTTCAAACTCGAGCCATATAGTACACATCTAGAGCTGGTATTCCATCCATTTCTTATAAGGGCTTCCCTTATATGCAGCTTATTCCTTCTTGCCAACCACAAAAAAAAATGTTCACTTTTTTAGGTGTTGGTGCTCTCCAAAAATTTTTTGAGAATGAACATTTAAGACTACGACAACTAAGGAACTTGTAGAAGGAGTCAATAGTGAATAAACTATTCTGTGTAAGCTTTTAAATTGGGACATCTACAATACAAGATGGCTTAAGAGAGGCAAGAATTGATAGCAAGGAAGACAACTTGATCTCTTGAAGAACAATCCACGACCTTTGAACTTTGGTGCACCATCTCTGATTTCTCCAGCTCCAATATCATAGAATAGATCTACTCGATTTTAGTACATAATCATAAAGCTCTTTGAAGCAAGAGCAAAGAGGAATATGCCGATCCAAACATCCTCCTGAAAATAAATCGAGGTGCTATTCCCCATCTTAAAAGCTACACCACTCCAAAAAATGGAAGTTTTTGAAGAAACATCTTTCCATATGGGAGACAAGCATGACATGCTCCTCCTTGATCTCATTCGCAACTTCTTTTGTGAGTAATAAGCCCATACCACCTAGCTCCACCAAGGATTTGGAGACCTCAACAGAAATTTTTAAGCCTATTTAGCTAATTAAAAGTAACTGATTCATCTGAATAAGGCTCTTCACTCCCAAACCTCCCTAATCCTTCATTCTACAAACATAATCCCAATCCACCAAGCAATGAAATCTACTAATATTGTTTATCCCTTTCCACAAGAATGCTCTTCTTAACTTGTCCATTCTCCCTACAACCCATATTGACAATTAAAAAATAGACATATAGTAAGATGAGAGCGTTGTTAGATCCGAGTTGACCAAAGTTAGCCCACTACCAGTGAAAGCAATCTTCCCTTCCAAGAGGCTGATCGTGAGCTCATCCTTTCAATTAAAGGCCACCAACAATGTTTAGATAGCTTCTTATAATATAGAGGAAGGCCTAAATATATAAAAGGAAGAGTACCTTGCTTAATTACAATTTGTCCAAGAAGCGAACATAGCTACTTCACCATCATCTATATTCAGATAAAGAATGGAGCTCTTATGAAAGTTTATCTTTAGTTCAGACATGCCATCAAATGCCAATAAGATCATTTTTGCTGCTAGCTAGCACACCTTCTTGTTTATCTACACAAAATAATAGGGTATCATCTGCAAACTGGAAGCTCAACAAGCCACTGAATTCTTTGTGATTCTCAATACCCTCAATCAATCCAATGTCACCCACCCATTTAAGGAGTGTAGTGAGCTCATCAACCACCAAAATGAAGTGAACAAGTGATAAAGGGTCATCTTGCTTGAGGTCTTGCTTGCATTTAATCCATCATTCAAGTTTACCATTCAAAAGGAGAGCAACGGAGGCCAAAAATGTAAGCTACAGATCCACCCAATCCATCTACTAGATAACCCCCTCGCTCGAAGTTCCTCAAACAAGAAGTCTTAATTTAGCCTATTGAACACTTTCTTGAAATCTAATTTACAAGGGAAACCCTTTTCTCTTGACCTCTTATACAAAGCCAACATTTCATGGGCACTTAAAAAACAATCGATGATGCTCCAGCCTTTGACAAAAGCGGATTGAGAGTCTTCAATGAGCATGGGGATCAAGGAGGATAATCTTCTTGAAAGAATCTTCGTGATTATCTTATAAAGACTATTCAGTAAACTAATAGGCTTGTAATCCTTGATAGATAGTGAGCCCTCTCTTTTTGGAATTAAGGTAATATAGGCAAAATTCAGCTGATTTAGATCCAATTTGCCATTATAAAAGTCTTGAAGAAGTAGCAACAAGTCATCGCTTAGTAAGTACCAATCTTTTTGGAAGAAGGAGAAGGTGAAGCCATTCAGCCCCGGTGATTTGTTACCTTTAAATGAGAACATTGTATCCTTGATTTCCTCAAGAGTGAAACACTACTCCAAAACAAGAAGATCAATATTAGGTCGACCAAGGATCAACCCCCAATTGATATTAGCCTTAAGCACAAAAGATTGACCAAATAGGTCCAAGAAAAAGGAGTGAAACCTCTTAGCTATTTCTGTCTGGGAGTTAATTTCCAAATCACCTTCAAATAGAGTTGCAATGTGGCTCTTCCTTTTTCTACAAAGTGACCTTGTGAAAGAAGGCTATGTTCTGTCATCTTCCTTGAGCCAAGTGAGTTTTGATCTTTGTTTCTAATAGATTTCCTCCTTCCTATATAACTCATTCAAGGACTCTCTCAAGATACCTCTTGTAGCAAACTCAGATGGTGAAAGATCAACCTTTTCTTCCTTTTTGTCCAGAATATGAATGTCATGTAAGATCTTCAATTTGATATCCTTATTCATAATCCTCTTACTAAAAACCCATGATTTTATTGCTGCATGAGTACATTTTAGGTTCTTTACCCAAGCCTGTGCAGTGTTACAACACCTTTCGATACTCTTCCAAGCTCCAACCACAATGCCCTCAAGCTCTGATCTTCTAACTACCAAGATTCAAAACAAAAAATTTTAGAGCACTGGAATCTTACCTTACAATCCAAGGCAATTGAAATATGATCAGAAGCATGATAAGTAAGAGCTTTTTGTATTGAAGTAGGAAAACATCCTCCCACTCCGAAGAAAGGAGAAAGTGGTCTCGGCAAGCCATTGATGGGTGCTCCCTTCTATTACTCCAAGTAAACTAGTGGCCTTTAAGCTCCAAGTCAATCAAATTGAGATCGGCTATAAAATCCAAAAACATCAAGCTATCACAAGGGCATTGAGGATTACCTTTTCTGTTATACTGCCTTTTAGTTATGTTAAAGATATCTCCCAACAACCACGATCCTCTTAAGACAAAGCAAAGATCAAAGAGCTCCTTGAAGAAGGCTTCACAAAGGCTATGATCGCATGGCCCATAAACTGAAAGACAGAGATGTTCTTATTTAGCTGAAGACAGCACAACTCTACAGTAAGAGAGTAAGTCAATTTGATGTTCTTGAGTGAGAATTTTTGAGAATTCTATCCAATAAGTAGACCACCTGCCGTACCATTAGCATCCAAACAATACCATTCATCTAACTTTGTACTACCCAAAGAAACAAAAAAATTGGATGAGAGTGCCACAGCCTTCACCTCTTGGATCAAAATTATATCATAGTTTGAGAATATTGAAATGAGGTCTCTAATGGCTCTTCACTTTTCAGGTGTTCCCATCCCTCGAACATTCCATGAGACTATCAACATAGCATTAACCATTCTGCTTCTTTTCCAAGTAATAAGAACACCACCCAGTCCAAAGTGGCTAGCTATCCCACAATCCTCCAAACGTTAAAGTAGCCACATATATCAATCTACCAACCATTGACTGTCCACACATGACACCATGCAGCTATCCATACAAACACTAGCAATGTAGAAAAATCAGCCCAAGAAATCATCCACAATGTGAAACCAGACCACACTACTACAGAAATGGTCTATGACAGCACTTACTATGGCAGTGGCTCGAAAACTGCTGCTATAGAATCTACGGCAGCGGTTATACATAATCGCTATCATAATTTTGACCTATAGCAACGGTTATAGATAACCACTGCCACAGGACGTATATAGTAGCGGTTATTAAATCGCTGCCATAGATCAAATCTATACAGTGGTTACATATAACCACTACCATACGTCTTGTATATAGTGGCGGTTAATAAACTGCTGTCATAGATTTGATCTGAAGTAGCAGTTACATAAGACTGCTGTCATAGGTTGAGATATGATAGTAGTTATTCATAACCGCTACTATACAATAGATCTATAGCAGCGGTTTTGTTTAACCATTATCATATCGACAGAATATAAATTTTTTCATATATTTCTTTAAATATGATATAAATTTAAAATTTAAAGTCCATCTTTACCATTTATTATCTAAATAATTATTGTTAAAGTATCATGACAAAAGACCACCTCGATCCGATATCCCTAGCTATGTTGATATATAAAATTTAATTTCAATAATCACAAACGATCATATAATGATCTGATAGATAGAGACCACCGATGGATCCAAAAATTTACAATGATGATTTTGATGATATTTGTAGTATACTATCAAAATTTTACTTCCATCAGACATCATTATCATGGTCAATTTAGTATGTGATAATTTCGATTATTAAATGAAAAATGAGCGATCAAAAGACCAAACTGTATCTGATTAAGGTGATTTTTGAGATAAATGATCTTTGCCATCACTTTAATCATTTGAACGGTAGTGATCATAAAATTCAAACCGTATGTATATGAACCATCGAAGAATGGATACTGAAGTTATAGGAGAAGAAGGAGCTAGCTTGTATTTGTTTCGATCGAGGAACGGATACTGAAGTTGCAAGAGAAGATGAGCTCATATGTGAAGGATGTGATTTATTTGGTTCTTAACTAATAATCAAAGTGGCACCTTTTAGATTTTGATTGATATTTTGTGCAACTTCAGTATCCATTCCTCGATTGAAACAAATACTTAATTCCTCCACTCACAACTTCAGTATCCATTCTTCGATGGTTCATATATACGTGGTTTGAATTTTATGATCACCACCATTTAAATGATTAAAATGATGACAAAGATCATTTATCTCCAAAAATCACCTTAATCAGACATAGTTTGGCCTTTTGATCGCTCATTTTTTATTAATGATTGAAATTATCGTGTGCAAAATTGACCATGATAATAATATCCGATTGAAGTAAAATTTTGATAGTATGCTACAAATTTTATTGAGATAATTATTGTAAGTTTTTGAATCCATTAGTGGTCTCTATCTATCAGATCATCATATGATCATTCATGATCATTGAAATCGAATTTTATTGATCAACATAGCTAGATTTATCAGATTGAGGCGATCTTTTATCATGACACCCTAACGATAATTATTTAGATAATGAATGATGAAGATGAATTTGAAATTTGAAATTTATACCATATTTAGACAAAAATATGAAAAAATTTATAATTAGGGTCTATAGCAGCAGTTGAGTGACAACCGCTGCTATATATCTACAGCAGCGATTATAAGACCACTGCTATAGACTACATAAACAGTTATCTCAATCGTTGCTAAATATGTGTTGCAGCAGTTGATAATCGCTACCATTGATCTATAGCAGTGATTTTAAAAATCGTTGCCAAAGGTTTGGGAATTTTTTAGCCCTGTGCCTTCTCTTCTTCATATCACGCTTTACCTCTCTCTCTCTCTCTCCTCTCTCTCCTCCAATCCCTGCACCGCACCCTGTTGCTGGCCCGCCTGCAGTTGCCCCTCCCTTTAGCATCACCGGTGGCTTCGATCCCCTCAGCCCCACCTCTGCCTCTTCATCGTCACTGTCGCCGCCACTGCCACTGCAAGCTAGGTACATAACCCTATTTTTTTTTATGGGTCCATGGGAAGGGAGGAGCGAGGGGTGGCATGGGCGGGGGAGATGGGAGGTAGTGGGGGTTGTAGGAGGTGGGGATGCTTGGTCGGGGATGGCACGGGCAGCTTGGGAGGCTGGGGGGGTATGCAACAGGGGGAGGGTGGATCCGATCACAGGGGGTGGGGTGCGCGATCGAGGGTGGCTTGGCCGGTGCGAGTGGTGAGGGGGCCCAAGGGGTCGGTGGCTGGGGGGCAGAGCCATTTCGGTGGGGGTTTGGGAGCAAGGGAAGGGAGAAACGAAGGGGGGAAAAGAAAAAGAAAAAAAAAAGAAAAAAGAAAAAATATTAATTTTAAAAATAAAAAATACTAATTTTAAAATAAAGTTTTAAAATGCTAAGAAAATTTTTATTCTATAAAATAATTTTGATCTTTTTAATAATAATAAAATAATATTAATTTTTAAAATAAATTTTTATGTAATAAGAAAATATTAATATTTAAAAAAAAGAAAATAATAAGAAAATATTAATTTTAAGATAAATTTTTAGATACTAAAAATATTTTGATTTTACATATTAATTTTTAAAAATTATATATATAATATTTTTAATATATATAATATTTTTAATATATATATTTTAATATATATAATATTATTTATATAATTATTTAAATTTTGGATCTATCGGGTTTGGGTATTAAATATCCAGACCCTATCCGTTTACATTATCGTTTATCGAGTCAAGATCTGGATCTGATAAACAAGTCTGATGTTGGTACCAGATTTGAATCTGGACACCTGTTCAAGAGTCCCCAAATGGGGAGGGGACGGCCGCCAGTGCTGGGGTGGAGGACCAGTTGATACTGGTATCATCTCGTGATCAATTGGATGGGCCATTTCTCGACTTATACCCCTAAAAAGCATACTTGAATGATCAGATTGCATACTTGAATATTTGAATGATACTTAAATATTGAAGTTTCATATGTGACTGATACGATCGCAATGCTGTCGTTAGGATACCATGATTATCAATCAAATTTTGACTTCAATAAAAATTAAAAATATATAGAAAGTAGTGAGTCGGATCGAATCCATAGAGAAGGCAGGATTTTGACTTGAAATCTTTGATTTTATAAAAATAAAATAAAATTTTAGAGAAAGTAATTTAAGTCAGAAAATAAAAATTAAAAGTATAAAAAATAAATCAGGTACTAAGATCTACTAACTAGATCCTAGCATCTACTTGTAATAAAAATAAATAATAAAAATTAAAAAATATAAAAATAAATTGGTACTAAGATCTACTAATTAAATCCTAGCGTCTAGGTACAAAAAATAAAAGATAAGAATTTAAAGTGCAGAAAAATAAATTTTACATTAATTGAAATTGAAATTCAACTACAAAGAATTTAAAAGATATAATAAAATAAAATAAAAATAAAATTATAACAAGGATCTGAAGTTGATCAGCCAAGCCTCATCGGAAAGATGGTTGATGACGTCTCTATCTTTTATCGTACTCCGTAGAGCGAACCGACTTTTCTCTTTTTTTTTCTTGAGTTCCTAAAGCTATTTTATTTTTTTTTATTTTTTTTATACTTTCTACTCAATTTTTCTACTCTCAAAGCTTATTCTCGGACCTCCTATTTATAGATAAATTTTTCATAATTTTTTGGTAGGAAAAGGAATCCTAAAACCCTTAGAAATCATATTAATCTCCTTAAGAATATTTCTGGCCGTCGGATCAGCTTCGGTCTGCCCAGATCTGACCAAAAATCATAGTTTTAATCTTTATCAAAGTCAGATCGAATATCAACCATTGGATCTGGGTTCTGATGAAGTTCTGACCGTCGAATCGTGCAAAAGAATCTTATTCAAAATCGACAACGAGTCTGAACCGTTGGATCTGGGTCGGATTGAATCTCATCCATTAGATCATGCCCAGGATCTTTCTCTCACTATGAACCATGCCTGTGGACCACGTGAAGTTTTCTGTGGACCGTGCCCTCGCTCTGTGGACCGACCGACCGGTCCACCGTATACCGAAGGCTATTTTCTTTATTTTTTTAGGATATTTTGACTCGATTTTTACTCTAATTTTTTGCCAGAAAAATAAGAAAAATATGTATTAAATTTCTTAAAAATTTTTCTTCATTTTGGTGCTTAAATTTTTCAATTAAATTAATATCTATTTTTTTATAAATATATCTAATTTCATTTTTTTTTCAAAATCACTTATTTTTTAAGACAATTTATTAAATTCATGAAATTAAGGTTTTTAAGAAGATGTTAGCATCATAAATTATCAAAAATACCTACAATAAATATAAAAATATACCACTTATCACACTCCCCAATTTGAACTTTGCTCGTCCTCGAGTAAAGAAAGAATTTAGAATCAAGTACCGTTTAACTTAAAATCTTAAATTTCATCAAATAATTTTCAAAAAGACCACTGATGTTCAGTAGAGTGTAAATGAGGTATGTCATTGGGGTATTAATACTAGTCAATATGAGAGTTAAACTAAGAATACTAAATTTTTTCTGAACTTTTCTAAATTATCACTACCTTTATCTTCAAATCATTCACCTTTATATGGACAAGTATATTGTTATTTCCATCCTTCATTTATTGATTGATTTTTTTTTTAATGTTATACTGCTATTGAGTGTCTTAACCTTTTAAGCTTTCTGTTTGACCCATGTAGCGAGTTTTCAGTCAATAACTTTCAAACCAGATGACTTTAGGGCACTAGGTATAAAATACCCCTCGAACCTACTTCTCAAATCAAACAGGCTACGAGCTAAAACTAGCTTTATAACAAAGTTTCTTTGCCCTTCATATCTTTTGATACGAAACTCAATGCTTGCTTAGGCAAAGAGGCCAGTTACTCAGCATGAAGTACTTGAAAATTTTTTTTTTAAATATATGAAGAAACGTATAGTTATCCTACATAAGCCCATAAGAAGTAAACTCTTCTTTGATGCTGGTAGAAAAATTTAGAAATACTCAAAGAAAACTATTTAAGTTCTAAATTTAACTTTTTATTGAGTTTTCTTAATACTTGATCCCTTAATATCTCACAAACTCTCTGATCTGTCCATCAATTTTCTTTTAAAAATGCTTGGTTTAACTTGATTATGTAAGTGTAATCAGGTGCTTAAATACTAAATACTAACTTACTTGAGGATTTAAAAAAAAATTATTCTCTCCCCCAACTTAATCAACATTGTCCTCAATAGAGCAGAAAAAATGAATGGTGCATGTAAAGAGAGAGAAAAGGAGAGATATCACCTGATCTATAAGTCTTTTTAAAACTGATTCTCCCTCCAACTTAGCCAAGATTATTTTCAAATCCCTACAAAAGATACAAATCAAGACTCAATTATCCTAAACAAAATGCAAAAGAAAGCAAAGACAAAAACAAAAATCAAAAACTTGAAAACTGGGTTGCCTTCCAGAAAGTGCTAAGTTTACCGTCTTCAGCCAGACCATGCTGATTCTCTCACCTATCCCGTGTCGAATATTGGATTGATAAATTTTAATGGTTTTGAATTTCCAATCTCAAGAAGATAGTCTTTGATAAATTTTAATATTTTATTATCAATCTTTAAAAAGTATTTCATATCTTAATTCTTAATTTTAGAAAGATAGTTCACAAACCCATTCACAAACCTTTGTTTATCAAGAATTTCTCCTATTTGTTCTTCTAAAATACTCATGAATTAAGTTTTTGGGTTAGGAGTTGAGTTCGATGCAATGGATACTGGAAGGGTATCTTTTGATTTTAAACATGCATATTCAGATGTGATCAAGGGCAATTTCAATTCTGGAGGGGATGGTGATTCTAAAGAAGAAGAACCGATTTCTAAAGCTGAAGCAAACGAAACTTTTGGTGAATATATCTCAGGTAACTCATCTGCTATCTTCTCAGTATCAATTTTGAGCTCAGATTCTTCTATCGGATTAGTCTCAATACTAATATATTCTTTCAAATTTACATTTCGGCTAGCATCAGTACTAGCCTCACTCACTTGGTCTTGGTATGAGTCCTTAAGAATTTTATCTCTTGTAAGCTCAGAGATTACTATATCAAATTTTAAATTGAGGATTCTTAAGTGGAACATTGGATTGATGACTTGGTCCAGGTAGTTGGTGGATGGGTGGGTCATTTTCAAAATTCAGTATTGGTTCGTTTGGTAATTGACCTAGTTCTCTCCTCATGGTAGACTCAGTTAATTGATTTATTTGTGCTTCTAGCCTAGTGAGAGATTGCTGTTGGATCATGATCATTTGTTGAAGTTGGCTAAATCTATCATCGGCTAGATTGGTCCGTTGAGGAGGTGGGTATGACGGCTGATTGTAATAAGATGGCTGAGTAGGCTGACCACTATTATAAGTATAATTTTGATATTGGAGCCTATTCTAAATATTCTGCACAGAAAAAATTTGGGTCTGAGCCTGAGTCTGTTGGGGTCTCCAAGAAAAATTAGGGTGGTTCCTCCAATCTTGGTTATATGTGTTAGAGAATGAATCATTGACAGGTTTGGAGTAACCTTGGGTAGCTTGAACTTGTTCTTGAATGAAAGGTGAAAACTATGTAGTCATTGGACATTCGCTCACATGATGGGCTGGACTAGCACAGATAGAATAAATCTCCTGATAATTAGGTGGTGGTGTGTATTGTGCAGGAGATTGTTGACCTAATGCTAGGAACTGATCAAATTTCTAGGCAAAAAGGTCGACTTTATCTAATCTTTGGGCTATTAGGTTCAGATCGGCCTTAGGACTAGAGTCAGAATATTTGATCCCATAGAATGATGAAAACATCGATGGGTTATAGGTGGAATGAATAAAATATTCCTTCATCTGCCTAGGTGGTTCTTAGAATTTCTAGCCATTTGATTTTTAGGTTTAATATGAATCAACCATTCAATCTCAGGATTGGGTTTAACTAGGTCAGGATAGAGAGATCTTCTACCTTGCATATACTAGTGCAAACCCTAATGTATGATTCAAGTTTTGTTTTTGTTTCGTCTCTTTTTTTTTTTAAGAGAAAAAGGAGAGAGAAGAAAGAAAGAGCCCTAGACCTAGATACATAAGGTGAGAAGAATTAGTTATGATTTAGTGTTAATTACAATCAACTTAGCAAACAATTAAACTGAGAAACCTATGGGTTTCTTAGACCTAACAGTTCGATGTAGAGTGGCTTAGTCTAGATACAAATTGGGTTTGTTTTCACTTCCTTCAACTAGCCAGGTAAGAGGTGAGATCGTGGGGGTCCCCCCGTTGCTTGCCTTAGACACCAATTGAATTGGTCAGGTAAGCTAACGGAACTAATTAAATAACCACAAATCCACTTAGGCAGAGCCTTTGTAACCTCTAGCCTTAGACACTAGTTTCAGGAGTGAGTCCGGACTTACTTTGCACTTGACCACAATACTCAGAACTGAACTCGATTAATACTAGGGGCCAATGTCTACTTGATTTTAGTTAGGCTAGGATTAATGTGGGATGCTAGTTGGTTGTTTTTGGGCCAAGGGAGGGTGTGAAATCCCTACCTTATCTTGTTATGGGTGTTGTCCTTAAATTGATTTGAGATGAATATGTACAACCAATTTCAAACAAGGGGTTCTATACAACTAAATTAGATGCATGAAACTAATAAAACTTGAAAGCTTACCTTGTCTCCAGCGATCATCAAAAATAAATCTACAATGATGAATGCTCCTAAAAATTAAGTTTCTACTCTTGTCATGCAATTTTTATTAGGTTTATGTAGATGAATTTTAGGTTAATTAAAAAAAATAATAATTAATACTAAAAAAAATAGTTAAGACTAGGGTTAGGATTGATCTCATCCACTTGAAAGCTTTCTATCTCCCTTTTTTTTGAATTTTTAAATTTTTTTCTGTAAAAAGATAAAAAAAAGTTAGTAAGCAATAGTCACAAAAAAATCAAAGAAATCAAACATTAAAAGTGGTACCTTCCTCGGCAATGGCACCAAAAAATTGATACGATCGCGATGCTGTCGTTAGGACACCATGATTATCAATCAAATTTCGACTTCAATAAAAATTAAAAACATATAGAAAGTAGTGAGTCGGATCGAATCCACAAAGATGCAGGATTATGACTTGAAATCTTTGATTTTATAAAAAAAATAAAATTTTGGAGAAAATAATTTAAGTCAGAAAATAAAAATTAAAAGTATAAAAAATAAATCGGATACTAAGATCTACTAACTAGATCCTAGCATCTACTTGCAATAAAAATAAATAATAAAAATTTAAAAAGTATAAAAATAAATTGGTACTAAGATCTACTAATTAGATCCTAGCGTCTATGTACAAAAAATAAAAGATAGAACTTTAAAGTACAAAAAAATAAATTTTGCATTAATTGAAATTGAAATTCAACTACAAAGAATTTAAAAAAAATAATAAAATAAAATAAAAATAAAACTGTAACAAGGATCTGAAGTTGATCAGCCAAGCCTCATCAGAAAGGTGGTTGATGATCTCTCCATCTTCCGTCGTACTCCGTAGAGCGAACCGACTTCTCTCCTTCTTTTCTTTGGGTCCCTAAATCTATTTTATTTTTTTTCTATTTTTTTTATACTTTCTACTCAATTTTTTTACTCTCAAAGCTTATTTCCAGACTCCCTATTTATAGATGAATTTTTTATAATTTTTTGGTTGGAAAAAGAGTCCTAAAACTCTTAGAAATCATATTAATCTCCTTAGGAATATTCTTGGCCGTCGGATCAGCTTCGAACCATCCAGATCTGATCAAAAATCATAGTTTTAATCCTTATCAAAATCGGATCGAATGTCAGCCATTGGATCTGGGTTCTGATGAAGTTCTGACTGTCGGATCATGCAAAAGAATCCTATTCAAAGTCGGGAGTGATAACAGCCGTTGGATCACCTGATGGATTGCTTCTGGGCCGTCGAATCGCGTAAAAGAATCCTATTTAAAATCGACAATGAGTCTAAACCGTTGGATCTGGGTCGGATTGAATCTCATTCGCTAGATCATGCCCAAGATTTTTCTCTCACTGTGAACCACGCCTGTGGACCGCGTGAAGTTTCTTGTGGACCGCGCCCTGACTCTGTGGACCGACCGACCGGTCCACCGTACACCGAAGGCTATTTTCTTTATTTTTTTAAGATATTTTGGCTCCATTTTTGCTCTAATTTTTTGCCTAAAAAATAAGAAAAATATGCATTAAATTCCTTAAAAAAATTTTATTTTGGTGCTTAATTGCTTAATTAAATTAATATCTATTTCTTTATAAATATATCTAATTTCATATTTTTTTTAAAATCACTTATTTTTTAAGAAAATTCAATAAATTCATGAAATTAAAATTTTTAAGAAGATGTTAGCACCATAAATTATCAAAAATACCTACAATAAATGTAAAAATATATCACTTATCAGTGACAGATCAGATTGCATACTTGAATGATCAAGTTTCATACCTTCACTAGTAAAGATTCATACTTGAATAATAAGAATTCACAGCTGCACAATAAAGTTCCATACTTACATAACAACATTTCATACTTGAATAATCCCATTTCATACTTGGGTAACTAAGTTTTATACTTCAATATTTGTTGCTGAATTTTAATATCAGTACTTATAAGTTTGCATAATTGCAGAATCTTTTTCAGCATCATAAGTTTGCATCAATTTCCTAATTAGTGATGAATGTTATACCTAAATGCTCTCAGATTCATATGATATTTAATTACTTGTTAATTTATATTTTATAATTCTTGTTAATTTAACTGATTAATTAGGTGTTTGTTTTTACAAAATTTGCATTGCATAGAACCATAGGTCTGGAATCTGAGTTGAGATCCGATCCAAGATCCAAATCGAGATCCAGTCTGAGATCCGGTCTAAATCCAGGTCACGATCCGATCGTGATATAACGCATGTATTGATGTAATTAATCTTAGACTCTCATTCAAGAGTCGGTCACAGGGTCCCCAAAACGGACTGTGTGAATGGCTCTTAAATGCCCCATTTAGGTAGTTCAAAAATGCATCAATTTTTTTATTGTTGTCATGACATTCTTTATTCTATTGTGAAAAATTCCATCATAGTTATCTCATTTGTTCTCTGGGTACATATTAGATGTGGTTAAAATATGATCCATCTATATTGTGTACTGAGAGAACTGTAGAAAGATGCTATCGAATTTTTTTCAAATATGGAATAAAGAACAAAGCTATGGTAACAATAAAAATGATGCATTTTTGAAAAGAATAGGACCACACCTATTAGGAAGGAGTTGGTGGAGTTAGGATTCATTAAGTATTATTTTGTTTGCCTATGTAATGATGTTATGAACTCTAAGCATTGGTATGCATATATAAATTATGAGCAATTACTACCAAATTATCTTACTGTTATTATGTTGTATCTTATTTTCATACATGATTTAATTACAGTATCACCATTTTAACCATGGATAAGAGGTGGATGAAGTTGAGTAGGCTCTCACCAAAATATGAGGCTGGACTTCAAAAGTTTCTTAATTTTGCTATAGAGAAATTTGGAGACCATGGACTTATCCAATATCCTTGTAAGAAGTGGATGGGTGTGCCTTGGCTACCTCATCAAGATGTAAATGATCACCTCATTATTTATGGCTTTAAACCTGCCTATGAAATTTATTGGGATCAATATGATGAGGATAGACTGCAAGGAGGCGATCAATATGATGGGAGAGTGGAACAAATAGTTTATGATATCTTTTTATTTGTTGGTCATAATGACGGTGCATCGACATCCATGCCTGATTCTATGGTTGGTGGAATGATAAATAGTGAGGATGTGGAGATCATCCACAAGTTGTTGGAGGATGCTAATGTTTTATTATATCTCAGATGTGAAAAGATGGAAAAGCTTGAGTTCTTAATCCAGTTGTATCATGCGAAATGCTTCAATGGGTTCAATAATAATAGAGTGAACTGCATACTAGAGCTTTTGAGAGAAATTTTTTCAGACAATGCACAAATCTCGAAAAATAATTATGAGACATCAAAGATTATTGAATAGTTGGATTTTACTTACAACAAAATACATGCATGTCTTAATAATTGCATGCTCTACTAGGAGGGGGATGCCGATCGAAATGAGTGCACGAGGTGCGATGTATCAAGATGAAAATAGAATAAAGATGGCACATCGATCTATGTTTCTTAAAAATTGATGTGGCACTTTCCTTTGATATCGAGACTACAAAAGTTATTTATGTCGGCAAAGATATCAAAGGATATGAGATGGCATGAAGAGGACGAACAAAAGATGATGTATTGTGGCATCCAGCCAATGGAGAGGTATGGCAAAAGTTTAATAAAATACATTCTGATTTCATACAAGAGATACGTAATGTGAGGTTGGGCTTGTCATGCAATGATTTTAACCCGTTCAAGCATATGCATACCAACCATAGTGTATGGCCAGTGTTTGCTCATATTTACAACCTCCCACTATGGATGTGTATGAAAAAATTCTGCATTTTCATGACAGTGCTCATCCCTGGACTGATGGAGGTAGAAAATGATATTGATGTCTATTTGTAGTCTCTTATTATCGAGCTGAAACAATTGTGGATTCAGGAAGTTCTAACTTTTGATACTTTAATGAATGAATCATTTTCTACACTACAATAAAATAGGTTATTAGCGACGAAAAATTTTCATCGCTAACAATCGATTTTCGTATTATTAGCGACGAAATTTTCATTGCTAATATTTCATCATAAATAATCCCGTCATTGATAATATTTTACGATGAAAAAAATTTCATTGCTAATAACAGATATTTGTGATGAATATTTTTTATCGTTAAAAAAAAATTGATGAAAGAATTTAATCTAAGAAAAGATATTTACAATAAAAAAATTTTATCGCTATTATTTGCTAAATTTTTAGCAACCAAAATTTTTATTGCAAAAAATTATTTTTACAACAAAAATAATTCATCACTATTAATTTAATAAAAAAATTATTTAAAAAAAATTGAATAATATTAGCGATAAAAAAAATTTATCATAAATAAAATTATTTGCAACGAATATTTTTTCATCATTGTTAATTATATATTTATTGATAAATTAAATTGTGCTAGTAAAATATTTTTAGCGATGAATATTTCATCGAAAATAATTCCATCACTAATAATTTGATCATATTATAATATTTTTTATAAATTAAAAAATAAAAATAAAAAATTTATACAATAAATTGATAAATAAATTTTATTATTTTATTATATTAAATTAAAATTATAAGATATTTGAATAAAAAAGTACATCAGTAAGCTGTCAAATATTGACATTTGGAGAACGAGCTAGGGATGGAGAGTGCTCAACGGAGCTCGGATCGACAATGGAGCTTGGATCGGCCTACTACTGTCTCATCAACTATATCATCTACTCCAGCTACGCCATCCACTCTATCATTTGGATCTGAAAGTATTGATAGTCATCGACGCATGCAACCAACTCTTGAGCTCGCTGTTGATCCTCGACAGCCTACTGTCGATCCTCGACAGTTTGCCTATGCACCTCCATCAGCCAAGCCTCGCACGCAGAATGGATGTCCACCCTAGATGTGCGTGAGGATGAAAGAGAAATGATCCCATACCCTAGATCCCTAACATAACAGGGTCTCGTACCGAGCACCCGATCACAGATCTCATCATCTGTGGGTGCGATTGAGCCCTCAGGGATAGGCTGGGATCTAATCTCTGTCATACGATCCTAAAAATTAAAATTATAGTTATTTTAATTTTATAATAAAAATCAGATTGTAAATAAAAAATAATTGAAAAAACTTACAAAGAGCTTCTGGCTCCCCGTTGTCCACTCCCCCGACCGTCACTGGTGCATCCGTTGGTAGATATCGATCCTACCAGGAAGCTCGCCACTCTCAGCATCTCTCTACAATTTGAGAATTAATTAAAAAAATTTTAAATAACTAAAGAATTATATGCTAATTAGAAATTAAAAATTACCTATCATGTGCTCCATGTGACGAGCAAACGATCTCGAACTCCCATAATGTGGCACGGTTTGTCTCGCCCGATTCGTCGTATTTTGGGCACATCGTCTTTGTAAAATTACCAGTAAAATTAGTAGATAAAAAATTTTATTTAAGAATAAATGATTAAGTCATTAAACTATAAAAAAAAAGTTTAGATGTGTAACCTGATATGCCGGATCCTCGTACTGCCGGCATATAGTAGTCCAATCATCTATGGTGATGCTGTCAGAGGGCTGCTGCCGCGCTGCCTCCTCCTCATGATCCTGCACCACCCGATACCAATGCTGACGCATTTGATGGTGATAGTCCTTGAAATACAACGATAACTAAATGTCGATGGCTCGCCTCACACGATCCTCCTCAAAATCAGCGATATCAAATACACCTTGCCAATAACAAATATTAGAAGAATACTATGCAAATTAAATATTCGTAATATAATTTATTTTATCTGTAGATGGGTGTAGAAAATCTCTCTCTGAGTTGGTAGAACGTGATGCCAATCGAAGAGCATCATGGAGGCATAACTGCGGCATATGATGCCCAGCTCAGTTTGCCATGGGTCACACCATCCCCTAATCGGTCTGATGTAGCCAGTCGGTATCTCGATCCGAAGATGTTGTCCCGAGTGCTCGCATCTCCAATGCTCCAGAGCGAGGTTCTTTGATCGACCTCGCTCTTGCCTCACCACCGATGAGGACTCATCTGCATTAATAATAAATAAATCATTAGTATGATCCAAATAAAAGAATCAAATTTCATTATATATAAAGTGTAATAGTTAATACCACTAGGACCCATCTCACTGGGACCTATCGGTGCGGGACCCTCTGACAGTGAAGCTTGTGTGGCAACGAAGATCGATGGAGATGCCTCAACCTTTGAGGCATCTGCAGGGAGCTGTGAATGCGAATATTGTCGTCTGTCTTCTGGTGTCATATCTACAGGAATTGAGATATAAATAAATATAATGTTGAATAATAATAGTAGAAATCAAATAATATTCTAATGAATATAATTATATTACATTTTGAATTTGATATAATAAGTTTAGTGGTATTCTGGATCCCGATCTGAATTTCGGACTGAATCACATTCTGAATTTCTGCTAAAATCCCGACCCGGATCCAGATCCGAATCACTTGATACAAAATGCATGATCGTATCCTTTTCAAATCATTACTAACAGGTGTGGCCCTATCCCTTTCAGAAAAGTAATAATCTCATTATTGTTATTAGTGAATATTTCATCTTATTTTCGTAAAAATTTCGACAACATCTCCCCATTGTTCTCCAAATATACGATGTGGATATGGTGCCTACGCATCCTATCCACCATATATCCGGAGAATAATGGATAGATAACTACTGAATACTACATAATGAAACGAAATATCAACTATTAACAATAATAATATTATTATTTTTTCAAAAAGTTCGAATACGAGATATCCAAGTTTCGATCTCGATGAAGATTGAAACTTGAACAGGAATCTACGGCTCAATGTAATTTAAATACCATCTTTGAACGTGCATTTGAAAATAAATTTTTAATTTATCAAAAAAGAATAACTTTGTTGGGTGTAAAACCTCCCCCAGCCAAAGTTCGTGTTCGAAGGGACCCCTCGGGGATACTACAGGCAAGCTTCGCCCGGACCCGATCTTCTACTTCGACTGCAGACAAGCTTCGTCCGGACTCCTATGGGAGCCGGACTCCATTTTCTACTTCGACTACAGACAGGCTTCGTTCGGACTCCTATGGGAGCCGGACTCCATTTTCTACTTCGACTGCAGACAGGCTTCGTCCGGACTCCTATGGGAGCCGGACTCCGTTTTCTACTTTGACTGCAGACAGGCTTTGTCCGGACTCCTACGGGAGCCAGACTCCGTCTTCTACTTCGACTGCAGACAGGCTTCGTCCGGACTCCTACGGGAGCCGGACTCCGTCTTCTACTTCGACTACAGACAGGCTTCATCCGGACTCCTACGGGAGCCGGACTCCATCTTCTACTTCGACTGCAGACAGGCTTCATCCGGACTCCTACGGGAGCCAGACTCCGTCTTCTACTTCGACTGCAGACAAGCTTCATCCAGACTCCTACGGAAGCCGGACTTCATCCCAAACCTCAATTGCTGGAAGGCTTCGCCCGGACTCCAGCGGGAGCCGGGCTCCGTCCTCGACCTCGACTGCTGGTAAGCTTTGTCCGGACTCCTACGGAAGCTGGACTTCGCCCTCGACTTTGATCGAATGAAGACTCCGTCCGGACTCCTACAAGAGCTGGACTTCGTCCTCGACCTCGAACGATGGTAAGTTCCGTCCGGACTCCTACAAGAGCCGGATTCCGTCTCCAACCCCGGCTACGGACAAACCTCATCCGGGCTCCTACAGGTGCTAGACTTCATTTCCGACTCCAGCAACAGACTCCAACCGAACTTCGGTCGATAAGTCTAGACCCCCTGGCAGGCCGCAGTAACGGCCACAGCACTGCTCCACTTCTTGCGATGGATTCCACGCGGCTCCATCACTCCCTGGCAGGCCACAATAATGGCCACGATTTTGCTCCACTCCCTACGGCGGACCCTACACGGCTCCATTACTCCCTGGCAGGCCATAATAACGGCCACGATTCTGCTCCACTCCCTGCGGCGGATCCTGTGCGGTTCCACCGCTCCCTGGCGAGTTACGACAACGGATGCCGCTCCACTCCCTGCAACTGATTCCACGTGGTGAGCCATGGTGGCGGCCACGACTCCACCCCATTACTCTTCATGATAAATTCCTCCTGGCCCTGTACGGCCCACGATGAGGCGATCATAAACAGCCGCTATCAATCCGCCGCTCCCCCCGTCTATAAAAGAAGACCCCAGATACGTTATTCTCTAAGCTCTCATTTTCTACCTAAAAACTCTGCTAAAATTTCCGTTCGAGCACTCCATTCTTGTTGAGGCAGAGAACTGACTTGAGCATCAGAGGGTCTTGCCGGAGCAACCCCACCTCCGGTTTAGACTTCTTTTGCAGGTCCCGACGGCGACCGCGACTCCCTCGACTCTAGCTTCTCCGACGCAAGTGGATTTTTGCACCAACAGGATTGGCGCTAGAGGAAGGGCGGCATGTCTTCGCAGTACCCTTGTTTTTAAAGGAGCGCTCAACGGAACCGCCCCCGGACATCTTTTCCGGCGTCCACTCCTCCTTCCTCCATTAGTTCCTCGCTCGATGCCTTCTCGCGAAGCATCCACACAGTGACCCACGACCTCCGCAGTCGGATCTCAGGCTCCGGCCTCGCCTCCAGTTTCCCAGTTCCCGCATCCTCCAGCAACGGTGGCCGGCATGGAGCGGTCGGACAATCGGCCTCCAACAGATTTCGCCAACACCATCTCGGGAGGATCCCGGCAGGAAGCAACCAACGTACTAGCCGTACCCCCCAAGCGACAAAAGATTGAGGAGCCTGTTGGTGCAAAAATCTGCTTGCACCGGAGAAGCTGGAGTCGGGGAAGCCGCGGTCGCCACCGGGACCTGCAAGGGAAGTCTAAACCGGAGGTGGGGTTGCTCCGGCAAGACCCTCCGACGCTCAAGTCAGTTTTCTGCCTCAACAAGAATGGAGTGCTCGAACGGAGAATTTAGCAGAGTTTTGAGATAAGGAGAATGAGCTTAGAGAATAACGTATCTGGATCCCCCTTTTATAGACGGAGGAGGCAACGGATTTGATGGCGATGTTTGTAACCGCCTGGTAGTGGGCCGCCCGTGGTCAGGGGAATTGATTGCGGAAGATAGTGGAGCGGACACGTGGCCATTACCTCGGCCTGCCACGTGGAATCTGTTATGAGGGGTGGAGCAGCATCCGTTGTCAGCAGATAGGAGAATCGCATGGTACCCGTCGCAGGAGGTGGAGCAGGTTCGTGGCCGTCACTGTGGCCTGCCAGGGGATAGTGGAGCTGTGCGGAGTCCGCCACAGGAAGTGGAGCAGGGCGGCTATGGTTACTGCGACCTGTCGGGGAATGATGGTACTGCGCGGAGTCTGCCACAGGAAGTGGGGCAGGGTCGTTGCCGTTTTGAGGGCCTGTCAGGGGGCGCGGATCTATCGATTGAAGCTCGGCAATGGCCGGAGCCCGGTTTCTGTTGGTGTCCGGGTAAGGTCCTCTGGCGGTAGGGGTCGTGAGCGGAGCCCGACTCCCAGGGGAGACCGGGCGGAACTGTTCTGATGTTGACAGTGGAGCCCGGCTCCCGTAGGAGTCCAGGCGGAGCTGCGCTGATGTCGTCGGTGGAGCCCGGCTCCCGTAGGAGTCCGGGCGGAGCTGTGCTGATGTCGACGGTGGAGCCCGGCTCCCGTAGGAGTCCGAGCGGAGCTGCACTGGCCGTTGGCGGTGGAGCCCGGCTCCCGTAGGAGTCCGGGCGGAGCTGCACTGATGTCGTCGGTGGAGCCCGGCTCCCGTAGGAGTCCGGGCGGAGTTGCGCTGATGTCGTCGGTGGGCGGAGCTGTGCTGCAATCAAAGTTAAGGGTGAAGTCCGGCTCTGGTAGGAGTCCGGATGGGGCTTACCAGCAGTGGATACGGAGAGCAGAGCCCGGCTCCCGTGGGAGTCTGGGCGGAGCTGTTCTGATGTTGGCGGCGGAGCCCGGCTCCCGTAGGAGTCCGGGCGGAGCTGCGCTGATGTCGTCGGTGGAGCCCGACTCCCGTAGGAGTCCGGGCGGAGCTGCGCTGATGTCGTCGGTGGAGCCCGGCTCCCGTAGGAGTCGGGGCGGAGCTGCGCTGATGTCGTCGGTGGAGCCTGGCTCCCGTAGGAGTCCGGGCGGAGCTGCACTGGCCGTCGGCGGTGGAGCCCGACTCCCGTAGGAGTCCGGGCGGAGCTGCACTGATGTCGTCGGTGGAGCCCGGCTCCCGTAGGAGTCCGGGCGGAGCTGCACTGGCCGACGACGGTGGAGCCCGGTTCCCGTAGGAGTCCGGGCGGAGCTGCGCTGATGTCGTCGGTGGAGCCCGACTCCCGTAGGAGTCCGGGCGGAGCTGCACTGGCCGTCGGTGGTGGAGTTCGGCTCCCGTAGGAGTCCGGGCGGAGCTACACTAGCCGTCGGCGGTGGAGCCCGGCTCCCGTAGGAGTCCGGGCGGAGCTGCACTGATGTCGTCGGTGGAGCCTGACTCCCGTAGGAGTCCGGGCGGAGCTGCACTGGCCGTCGGCGGTGGAGCCTGGCTCCCGTAGGAGTCCGGGCAGAGCTGTGCTGCAATCAAAGTTAAGGGTGAAGTCCGGCTCTGGTAGGAGTCCGGATGGAGCTTACCAGCAGCGGATACGGAGAGCGGAGCCCGGCTCCCGTGGGAGTCCGGGCGGAGCTGTTCTGATGTTGGCGGCGGAGCTCGGCTCCCGTAGGAGTCCGGGCGGAGCTGCGCTGATGTCGTCGGTGGAGCCCGGACTCCTACGCGGAGCTCGGCTCCCGTAGGAGTCCGGGCGGAGCTGCGCTGATGTCGTCGGTGGAGCCCGGCTCCCGTAGGAGTCCGGGCGGAGCTGCGCTGATGTCGTCGGTGGAGCCCGGCTTTCGTAGGAGTCCGGGCGGAGCTGCACTGGCCGTCGGCGGTGGAGCCCGGCTCCCGTAGGAGTCCGGGCGGAGCTGTGCTGATGTCGATTCCGTTGAGGGTTCCGGCTGTGGGTATTTTATACCCAACACCAGTCCCCCCACATCCGAGTTTGAATTTCAAATGAAGGAAGTACACAGAGGTACAGTCGGAACCGTCCCTTCAAATCCCGCGCCCTGCTGCTCCCAGATATTTTGGCATTAAATGAGCGCGTGCTGGAGTCTTCTCGAATTGGGGCGGTACGAGGGGACGCTTCGAAGACCCGCAGGTACGCTGGCCCAGGTACGGCGCAATTATGGCCCTGCCAACCGCCAGCCGTCTTTAGCCGCCTGCCACGGGGAGTGGGACACGCGTCGGATGCGGACTGGCCTGGGGGGATTCGAGATCATTATGGCGCCGGATCCCAGGGTCTATTTAAACCCGTCCTCTCCCCTTCAGGCGTCCCACTCCATTTCTGATTTTTTGCTGGCGTCTGTCATCTCCCCGAGAGTCTGCTCTAGCGAACGCCCTCTCGAGCCGTAGGCGCCTTCCGTTTCTCGCTCCCGGGTCCCCAGAGCAAGATAGGTTAGTGCCAACCTTCTTCTTCTTACCGCCTAGGGGCTTCTCTCTTTTTATTTCTTTCGTGTCTTCTTCTGAGTTGACCTTCGGCGTCTCGTTCCCTTCTCAGTTTGCCTTTCTAGGGTCCTTTAGGTTCTCCCCCCCAAAAAAAAAAAAAAAAATCTTCCGACTCTTCTGCCCCCGTAAGTTCTGGGAGTACTTCTGCTTCGAACCCCCAGGCCCCCGTTTCTGCGGACGAACCCGCGTTCGGGGCAGGGCCTCACCCGGTTTTCGCACCGGGCACCATTCCATGTTCGTCGACTCTGGACGAACTCCTCCTGATAAGGGCTCGGTATGGGATTCCTTTCGAGTACGACCTGGAGCTTCCTGGCCCCTCTGACCGGGCCAGCGCTCCCCCTCCTGGTCGCTTTTGTTTGTACCAGGAGGCATTCCGTGCCGGACTCCGGCTTCCGCTTCCTGTCTTTGTCACCGCCTTCTTTCGTTTCTTAGACATTTCTCTCGCCTCTGTCGCCCCGAATTCCTTTAGGTTTTTGATAGGGTTTCTCTCTCTCTACCATATAGCCGAGGTCCAGCCATTCCTCTCCCTGTTCAGACATTTCTACACCTTCAAACGCCATCCTTCAGCGAAGGACTGGTGGTACTTCTCCCCCCAGTTCGGTAAGAAGGGTTGCTGAAGGGCGCCCCTTCTTCGATTCACAACTGGAAGGGGAAATTTCTCTTTGTCTACTGCCCGACCCTAGAACTAGGTCTGCCCCCTTGGGGGTCTCTGAGGGATTCCGTCCGTCGGGCTCCCAGCCTAGGAGAGGACGACCTCCAGGCTGCCCAGAAGCTTCTGAGTTATCCCGCTCCTTCCCTTCCTAACCTTCTGAGGGAGCAGCTTCTTTTCAACATCGGCCTGAGCCCTCAGGATCCAGCAAGTATTTATCCTTCCTTTTCTTGCCTTCTTCTTCTCCCTCTTTCTCTTCTTTTCTCTTTCTCTCTCTCTTTTTCTTTTTTTTTTTTTTTTTTGACTCTGGACTGATCGGTGCTGCTTCTTCTTTCTTCTTTTCTTCTTCTGTTTTGTGTTGTTGTTGTTTGTTTTTTTAGCAATGGACGCCGAAGCCACGCGGATGCTGCCAAGGCTATGAGAGCCCAGAAGAGGAAGGGCGCGACGACCTCCGGTTCGGCGAAGAGGGCCAGGGTGGAAGAGACGAGCCTGGCCGCGCCCGTCCAAGCGACCCCGGCCATCGACATTCCTTCGGATGCCGAGCCAGCGGCCCCCCGGGCTTCCCCAAGGAGCCCGCCGACTGGGGTCCCCGTTCCGGAGGTCCGCCCCGCGGAGGCGCCTGCCGCGGGGAGGAGGAGGAAATCGGTGGCCCACAGGGTGAGCAGCCACCGAGCCACTGTAGACGAGTCCGTCTGCTCTGAGGGGGATCGGAGAACCCCTTCAACGACAAGGCTCTGATCCAGCGGCTGCTCGATGGCTGTATTCTGTCTGATGTCGTGGAGAGGATCGATCGCGCCGATCCCGAGCAGCGGGCCTGGGATACTTTGGGGTCCTTTCTTGAGGTAAGCGGATTTTTACTTGCACAGTTGCTCGGTCTTTATTGTAATTCTCTATCTGTCCTTGCAGATCGGGCACCAGCTCTTCGCCTATGTCGAGGTGTCGGGCCGCATGAGAAGGGACCTTCTTCGGGCGGAGGAGCGCTGCCAAGACGAGGTTGCTCGTCTCCAAGCGAAGACGGCCGAGGTGGCCGCCCTCCGGGAGGCCCTGGAGAGAGAGAGACAAGACCGGGAAGAGGAAAGACGAGCCCGGGAGGAGGAGAGACGAAGCTTGGAGGAGTCGGCGAGGAAGGCGGAGGCCGAGGTCGCCCATCTGGCTGAGCAAACTCCGGTTCTGGTCTCGGAGGCCAGGACCCTTGCGGTGGAGGAGTTCAAGGCCTCCGCGGAGATGAGGGAGCTGAACGTCCAATTCGGTCTGGAGGCGTTTACCAAGGGGTTCGAGCTCTGCCGAGAGAGGGTGGCCAGTAGATACCCCGACCTTGATCTCAGCTTTTTGGAGGAATCTGACGACGAGGCCGCCCCTTCGTCCGCTGCCACCGCAGTCGCACCCCCCGCGTCGAGCTCTCCACCCCCTGCCCCCGAGGTCTGAGACCTCCGATCTTGTATCTTTGTTTTGTCGCCCTATTTCCTTTCCGCTTGTCTTCAGAATTAATCAATAAAGTCGAACTTCTTATTGTGGGTGGCCTTTCCTTCCCCCTGCTCCTTCTTTTCTGCCTTTTTTTTTCTTGTAGTGAGTTGGTCTTTGACGTTTGCTTCTTTCGATGGCAGTGTCCTGCCGAAGCACTCCCCTTGCCCCTGGGGGTCCCGCTGAAGTCAACTATCCAACGGCTGAAAAAGGAGGTCCTCCACCTGACGAAGAAGTTGAAGAAGTCGGAGGGCGAGCTCCGCCAGGCGAAGAAATGCTATTCCGAGGCCGCCGCTGAGGCCGCCCACTTCAGGAGTCTTCAAGTGAAGGCAATCATGGACTACAGCCGGAGGAAGGCGAACTTCGCAAAGGAGCTCGAGGAATGTAAGAAGAGCGCCAGCGACCGAACCTGGGCTCAAGAAGCCAGGATCAGCGCCCTTAAGGTGGAGCTGTCAGCTGCGAAGAGGAGGATCGGCCAGCTGGAAGGGAACTCATCCCGACTCACAGCGCAGGATGAGCAGAAATGGTCGCAGAAGGTCTCCGACCTCCAGAAGCAGCTTCAAGATGCTGAGATGAGCCATGATGTGCAGCGGGCCAGCTGGCGCCGGCAGGTAGAAGAGTGTAAAGGGAGATTCCGTCAAGCGGCGGACGAGGTCGTTCGTCTTCAGAGGCAGCTGGTTACTAGGGCGCAGCTTACTAACGCCCAAGATACCGAAGAGCTCCACGCCCTGAGAGGCACCGTCGAGGGGATTTCTGTCTCCCTCGGGGAGAAGACAGCCGAGCTGCAACAAGTAAAAATCCAACTGGGGCTTGAGCGGAAGGCCGTCGCGGACGTAGAGGCGGAGTCCGAAGTTTTGTGGAAGTGGCGTCGGGAAGCGGAGGCTGAGAGCCGGCGACTTCGTCAGGCGCTCCAGGATATGCTGCAAAAGAAGGAAGAACTAGAGGAAACGATGGAGAGCCTGAGGCAGTCCTGGTTGGGGGATGGAGGTGATCACCCTAGGTTAGAGGGAGCAGGACCTCCTTAGAGTTCTTTTGTAGTCACCCCCTTTTTGTAGCTGCCCCTTTTTTTTTTTTTTTTTTTTGTTTTGTCCCTCTTTCTCTGGCCGTCCTGGCCCTGTAGTACATATATCGGAAATGAGGAAAAAGCTCTTTGTGTTACCTTGTCCGCGCGTAGCACCGATATTGCCGTTCGTTGACCCTCTCTCGTCGTTTGGCCTGTTTGGCTTAGAGGTCGTCGTGGGAAGGGGCTCTTCCCTTTCTTCTGATCTCGTCATGTGGCCAAGCCTCGCCACCGTTTTTGACCCTTGCTGGCGAAGTAGCGGATGGAGCCCAGCTTTCTCAGAAGCCCGGGCGAAGTCTTTCTTGGCGGCGGAACCCGGCTCCCGTAGGAGTCCGGGCGAAGCTTCCTTGGCGCGGAACCCGGCTCCCGTAGGAGTCCGGGCGAAGCTTTCCTTGGCGGCGGAACCCGGCTCCCGTAGGAGTCCGGGCGAAGCTTTCCTTGGTGGCGGAACCCGGCTCCCGTAGGAGTCCGGGCGAAGCTTTCCTAGGCGGCGGAACCCGACTCCCGTAGGAGTCCGGGTGAAGCTTACCTTTGCGGAGGAACCCGGCTCCCGTAGGAGTCCGGGTGAAGCTTTTGGGCGGCGGAACCCGGCTCCCGTAGGAGTCCGGGTGAAGCTTACCTTTGCGGAGGAACCCGGCTCCCGTAGGAGTCCGGGTGAAGCTTTCCCGGGCGGTGGAACCCGGCTCCCGTAGGAGTCCGGGTGAAGCTTACCTTTGCGGAGGAACCCGGCTCCCGTAGGAGTCCGGGTGAAGCTTTCCTTGGCGGCGGAACCCGGCTCCCGTAGGAGTCCGGGTGAAGCTTACCTTGCGGAGGAACCCGGCTCCCGTAGGAGTCGGGTGAAGCTTTCCTGGGCGGCGGAACCCGGCTCCCGTAGGAGTCCGGGTGAAGCTTACCTTTGCGGAGGAACCCGGCTCCCGTAGGAGTCCGGGTGAAGCTTTCCTGGGCGGCGGAACCCGGCTCCCGTAGGAGTCCGGGTGAAGCTTACCTTTGCGGAGGAACCCGGCTCCCGTAGGAGTCCGGGTGAAGCTTTCCTGGGCGGCGGAACCCGGCTCCCGTAGGAGTCCGGGTGAAGCTTACCTTTGCGGAGGAACCCGGCTCCCGTAGGAGTCCGGGTGAAGCTTTCCTTGGCGACGGAACCCGGCTCCCGTAGGAGTCCGGGTCTTCCATTTTGCTTGAGCCGGCGTGAGGTTCTCGTTATCAGCCTGGCCTGTGGGGGCGCGTTAGGGCGCTGTAAGGCCTCTCCCCCCTCCGGTCTAAAAGAACCGGGCCTTCAACTTTGCTCATGTCAGGACGAGGTTCTCCTCCTGTTCCTGACATGGCTGTGGGGGCACATTAGGGCGTTGCAAGGCCTCTCCCCCCATCCGGTCTAAAAGAACCGGGCATTTGACTTTGCTCAAGTTAGCGTGAGGTTTTCCTCCTGTCCCTAACAGGGCTGTGGGGGCACATTAGGGCGTTGTAAGGCCTCTCCCCCCATCCGGTCTAAAAGAACCGGGCCTTTGACTTTGCTCATGTTAGGGCGAGGTTTTCCTCCTGTCCCTAACAAGGCTGTGGGGGCACATTAGGGCGTTGTGAGGCCTCTCCCCCCATCCGGTCTAAAAGAACCGGCCTTTGACCTTGCTCATGTTAAGACGAGGTTCTCCTCCTGTTCCTGACATGGCCGTACTTTTGGAGGAATCATATCCGATCATAATACATCCACGCCAGGTGGGAGGAGCATGTTAGCTAAAAAGAAAGGTAGATTCAAAGCGAAATAGTAAGCGATACATTTACAGTATTCCCGCTCCTTCTTGAGGCCCTCCGACGATGGAGTCGATAGTCCCGATAGGAGGCCGGTCCCCGGGCTGCTCCTCCCTTTTCTGCAGTTCGGGCGGCGGGAGGGCTCTTGGCCGGTCTCCTCTACCCTCAGACCTGCGGCGGATGAATCTGTCGAGTCGACCTCGCCGAATGAGCTCCTCGATCTCGTCCTGGAGCTGGATGCATTCTTCGGTGTCGTGGCCATGGTCGCGATGGTAGAGGCAGAACTTGTTGGGGTTGCGCTTCCCGGGGTGCGTGCGCATCCTCTCCGGCCTAGGGAGCAGCTCCCTGACCTCCATCAGTACCTGGGCCTTCGAGGCGTTGAGGGGGGCGTAGTTGCGGAACTTCCCTGGCGGGGAACCCCGTCGAAACTTGTTGTCCGGGCTTCTCTGCCTGCGCACCCTGGGGGGAGTATGGGCGCGCTTATGTCCAGGAGGGGATCGGGAGCGAGGCCGGGCTTCCTTTGGCCTCTTCTCGACTGCAGGCTTACCGGAATCTCCCGCCTGATGCTCCCTCGCAGTCTCTTTGTCCTTCATTTTGAAGGCCTCTTCTGCTCGGGCGTATCCTTTAGCCCAAGCCAGTAGATCAGCAAAATCCCTGAGGTACTTCTTCTCCAGGGAGTACAAGAGGTCATTCTTCTGAAGGCCACCCTTCAGGGCGGCCATGGCAACTGACTGGTCCAAGTTCCAGACCTCCAACGCCGCGATGTTGAAGCGATTGACGTAGGCCCGGATGGACTCCCCTTCCCTCTGCTTGATGTTGATGAGAGACTCCGAACCTTTCCGAGGACGCCGGCTGCTGACAAAATGGGCCACGAATTGGTGGCTCATTTGATCGAAGGAGAATATGGTACCCGGCTTCAGAGCCGAGTACCAGTTCCTTGCTGCTCCCTTCAAAGTAGACGGGAAAGCCCGGCACAAGATGGCGTCGGGAGCACCATGAAGCAGCATCATCGTCCGGAAGGCCTCCAGATGGTCCACCGGGTCCGACGTCCCGTCGTAGCTTTCAAATTGGGGGAGTTTGAAATTCGGCGGGATCGATTCCTGCATAATCGTTTGGGAGAAGGGAGGGTCAGTACAGATATCCTCACCATAAATGGGAGGCGCATGGCGGAGTTCTTCGATCCGCCGGTTCATCTCCTGGAGCCTCCGATCCAGGAAGTCCTCTCGACTCCGAGTCTCGAGGGTCCTGTGGCAGAACGGGGGCAGGGATCTCCCAGGGGTGGAGTCGTGGTCCGATTGAGGGCTCTCTACCCTCGGATTCGCCTTCCCAGGAAGGACGGGGGGGCTGGCCCAGGTGGCCCGCCCCACCGCCGGGTTCTGGCATTCCGGGGATGCCCCCTCCGGATGCCCGACGCCTGCGGCTGCTGCTGCTGTATTGCTTGTATGGCCTCGACGAGGCCCCTGACCTGCTGCGCCAGCAGTCAAACTGCTCCGCGCCGACCGCCGCCGCCGGAGGGGGAGGAGGAGGAGGCTGAGAAACGGGAGGGGAGGCCGGAGCCTGAGATCTGGCTGCGGAGGCCGTGGACCGCCGGGTGGATGCCCTGCGCGGAGGCATCGGGTGTCGATCTCACGGGGGAGGATTAGGAGTGGATGACGGAGAGACGGCCGGAAGCGGGTCCGTTGAGCGCTCCTTCAAGAACAAGGGTGCTGCGAAGACACAGCCCCTTCCTCTAGCACCAATCCTGTTGGTGCAAAAATTCGCTTGCGCCGGAGAAGCTGGAGTCGGAGAAGCCGCGGTTGCCGCCGGGACCTGCAAGGGAAGTCTAAACCGGAGGTGGGGTTGCTCCGGCAAGACCCTCCGACGCTCAAGTTAGTTTTCTGCCTCAACAAGAATGGAGTGCTCGAACGGAGAATTTAGCAGAGTTTTGAGATAAGGAGAATGAGCTTAGAGAATAACGTATCTGGATCCCCCTTTTATAGATGGAGGAGGCAACGGATTTGATGGCGATGTTTGTAACCGCCTGGTAGTGGGCCGCCCGTGGTCAGGGGAATTGATTGCGGAAGATAGTGGAGCGGACACGTGGCCATTACCTCGGCCCGTCACGTGGAATCTGTTATGAGGGGTGGAGCAGCGTCCGTTGTCAGCAGATAGGAGAATCGCATGGTACCCGTCGCAGGAGGTGGAGCAGGTTCGTGGCCGTCACTGTGGCCTGCCAGGGGATAGTGGAGCTGTGCGGAGTCCGCCACAGAAGTGGAGCAGGGCGGCTATGGTTACTGTGACCTGTCGGGGAATGATGGTACTGCGCGGAGTCTGCCACAGGAAGTGGGGCAGGGTCGTTGCCGTTTTGAGGACCTGTCAGGGGGCGCGGATCTGTCGATTGAAGCTTGACAACGGTCGGAGCCCGGTTTCTGTTGGTGTCCGGGTAAGGTCCTCCTGGCGGTAGGGGTCGTGAGCGGAGCCCGACTCCCGGGGGAGACCGGGCGGAACTGTTCTGATGTTGGCGGCGGAGCCCGGCTCCCATAGGAGTCCGAGCAGAGCTGCGCTGATGTCGTCGGTGGAGCCCGACTCCCGTAGGAGTCCGGGCGGAGCTGTGCTGATGTCGACGGTGGAACCCGGCTCCCGTAGGAGTCCGGGCGGAGCTGCACTGGCCGTCGGCGGTGGAGCCCGGCTCCGTAGGAGTCCGGGCGGAGCTGCACTGATGTCGTCGGTGGAGCCCGGCTCCCGTAGGAGTCCGGGCGAGCTGCGCTGATGTCGTCGGTGGGTGGAGCTGTGCTGCAATCAAAGTTAAGGGTGAAGTCCGGCTCTGGTAGGAGTCCGGATGGGGCTTACCAGCAGTGGATACGGAGAGCAGAGCCCGGCTCCCGTGGGAGTCCGGGCGGAGCTGTTCTGATGTTGGCGGTGGAGCCCGGCTCCCGTAGGAGTCCGGGCGGAGCTGCGCTGATGTCGTCGGTGGAGCCCGGCTCCCGTAGGAGTCCGGCGGAGCTGCACTGATATCGTCGGTGGAGCCCGGCTCCGTAGGAGTCCGGGCGGAGCTGCACTGGCCGTCGGCGGTGGAGCCCGGCTCCCGTAGGAGTCCGGGCGGAGCTGCACTGATGTCGTCGCTGGAGCCTGGCTCCCGTAGGAGTCCGGGCGGAGCTGCACTGGCCGTCGACGGTGGAGCCCGGCTCCCGTAGGAGTCCGGGCGGAGCTGCGCTGATGTCGTCGGTGGAGCCCGGCTCCTGTAGGAGTCCGGGCGGAGCTGCACTGGCCGTCGGCGGTGGAGTCCGACTCCGTAGGAGTCCGGGCGGAGCTGCACTCGCCGTCGGCGGTGGAGCCCGGCTCCCGTAGGAGTCCGGGCGGAGCTGCACTGATGTCGTCGGTGGAGCCCGGCTCCCGTAGGAGTCCGGGCGGAGCTGCACTGGCCATCGGCGGTGGAGCCCGGCTCCCGTAGGAGTCCGGGCGGAGCTGTGCTGCAATCAAAGTTAAGGGTGAAGTCCGGCTCTGGTAGGAGTCCGGATGGAGCTTACCAGCAGCGGATACGGAGAGCGGAGCCCGGCTCCCGTGGGAGTCCGGGCGGAGCTGTTCTGATGTTGGCGGCGGAGCCCGGCTCCCGTAGGAGTCCGGGCGGAGCTGCGCTGATGTCGTCGGTGGAGCCCGGCTCCCGTAGGAGTCCGGGCGGAGCTGCGCTGATGTCGTCGGTGGAGCCCGGCTCCCGTAGGAGTCCGGGCGGAGCTGCACTGGCCGTCGGCGGTGGAGCCCGGCTCCCGTAGGAGTCCGGGCGGAGCTGTGCTGATGTCGATTTCGTTAAGGGTTCCGACTGTGGGTATTTTATACCCAACAGAGCCCATAACCTTTACTGAAGAAGATGCTCAAGGAGTCCAATTCCTCATAACGACACGGTTGTAGTTTCCTTGAATATAGCAAATTACGACATCCGCCGCATTCTCGTCGATAATGGAAGTTCGGCCGATATTTTGTTCTACGATGCCTTCTCAAGAATGTCCATCCTTGACGGCCATTTGAGGCCAATTAGCTCCTCTCTAGTAGGATTTACCGGCGACGCTGTTCCGATGGAGAGAATAATAACGTTGACTATGGCCGCAGGTCAATATCCAAGGCAATCCAAGGCTCTGGTGAATTTTCTGGTGGTGAAGGCGCCGTCAGCCTACAACGTAATCCTCGACCGACCTGACCTCAATGCTCTCCGAGCTATCGTGTCAACCTACTATTTGAAGTTGAAATTTCCCACCAACCAGGGGATCGGAGAGGTCCGAGGAGACCAAGCCCTGGTCAGACACTGCTACAACATAGCCTTGCAAAAAGCGACCAATTTGACCCCTGTCCAGTTGATGGGCTGGATGCTCGCGACGACCTCGCTGAAGAGAGGGGCGACCCAATCAAAGATCTGGTACCTATCCCTTTGAATGACGGGAATGCTGAGCATGTGGTGATGATCGGCTCCAATCTGGGGGAAGAGGTACGGATGCGTCTCATCAATTTTCTACGAAAGAATGCGGACGTCTTCGCTTGGGTTCCGGCAGACATGCTGGGGATCGACATGGAAGTCATGGAGCACCGACTAGCCGTCGATCCAAAGCACCGACCGATGAAAGAAAAAATCCGAGGTCATGCACCAGAGAGGCAAAAGGCGATAGCTGAGGAAGTGGACAAACTCCTGAAAGCCAGATTTATTAGAGAAGTCAATTATCCTGATTGGATTTCCAACGTTGTCCTAGTCAAAAAGGCAAACGGCAAGTGGAGGATGTGCATAGACTTCAAAAAGCTGAATAAGGCCTGTCCAAAGGATAGCTACCCCTTCCCAGAATTGATCAACTGGTAGACGCGACCTCGGGCCATGAGCTCCTCACCTTCATGGATGCATTCTCTGGCTATAATCAAATCAGGATGGCACCGAAAGATGAAGAAAAGACTGCTTTCATTACTAATTGTGGCCTTTACTGTTACAGGGTCATGCCTTTCGGTCTCAAAAATGCAGGCGCAACCTACCAGCGGTTGGTGAACAAAATCTTCAAGGAGCAGATCGGCCGCAACATGGAGGTCTACGTGGACGACATGTTCGTAAAAAGCAAATCTTCCATGGACCACATCGCCGACCTCGAGGAAACCTTCGATGCTCTCCGAAAATATAAAATGAAGCTGAACCCGACTAAATGCGCTTTCGGAGTGACCTTGGGAAAGTTCCTGGGCTTCATGGTGTCGGGGCGCGGGATTGAGGCCAATCCAGAAAAAATTTGCGCCATCCAGGAGATGGCCACCCCAAAGTCGATAAAAGAGGTTCAGCGCCTTACAGGGAGGGTAGCAGCCCTGAATCGCTTCGTCGCGAGGTCGGCCGAACGGTGCTTACCCTTCTTTCAAACCCTCAAGCAGTCGAAGAACTTCTGTTGGACCCCTGAGTGCCAACAGGTGTTCGAAGAACTAAGGAGCTACCTCGGCTCACCCCCGCTGTTGGCAAAGCCAGAGCCTGGGGAGAAACTGTTTTTATACCTGGCAGTCTCTCCCATGGCTCTCGCGGCAGTCCTTGTCAAAGAAGAAGCGAAAGTCCAACGGCCGATCTACTACGTCAGTCGCGCATTGAGAGACGCCGAGACCAGGTATACCAAATTGAAAAAACTGACTTACGCCCTATTGATTGCAGCCCGGAGGCTCCGACCCTACTTTTAAGGGCACATCGTAACGCTGCTCACCGACCAACCGATCAAGGCGATTCTGCATCGGGCGGATGCCTCCGGGAGGATGGCAAAATGAAAGATCGAGCTCACAGAATTCAACATCAACTATCAACCCAAGCCAGCAGTGAAGGCCCAGATATTGGCAGATTTCATAGTGGAGTATACTATCCCAGAGGAGGTCGAACCTGAACAAGGTGAAATTGACGGCCTGGAGTCCCGACCAAACTCCCCTGAAGAAGAAGCAGATCCCTCTGGTTGCTTTTGGGCCCTCTACGTGGATGGGTCTTCCAACATGTCAGGCGCAGGTGCGGGCTTGATCTTGATCAGTCCAGAGAGAGTCGTCACAGAGTACGCTCTGCGCTTCGAGTTCTCCGCAACAAACAATGGAGCAGAATATGAAGCTCTGATCGCAGGACTGAGGATCGCCAAAGAGCTAGGGATAGATTGGCTCCAGGTCCACAGCGACTCTCAACTAGTAGTTGGACAAGTTAACGGAAACTATGAAGCACGATAGGACAGCATGGCTAAATACCTTGAAAAGGTAAAGGAGCTCGTCCCGCCTTCAGCAGCTTCAACATCAGACAGATTTCGAGGTTGGAAAATACCAGGGCCGACCTTCTCTCCAAGTTGGCAACACTGGCTCCAGCCGAATTGCCCAAGGGCGTTCTCTTTGAAGTTCTAAAGTGCCCGAGTACGGAAGAATCGTGGCCCGTGATGGAAATTGACCACGAGCCCAGCTGGATCGATCCACTGACAACCTATCTCAGAGACGGGTTCTCCCTCAGGACACAAAAGAGGCTCGGAAGCTCAGAAATCAAGCCTCCCGATACATCCTTTATGAGGGCAATTTGTACAAGAGATCATACTCTTTGCCCCTTTTAAAATATCTCCGGCCTTCGGAAGCTGACTACGCCCTGTGGGAGGTGCATGAAGAAATCTGCGGAAGCCATCTGGGGCTAGATCTTTATCCCACAAGTTGCTCCACCAAGGATATTACTGGCCGATGATGCATCATGACTCGATTGAATACGTCAGAAAGGGTGACCGATGTCAGAGATATGCCAACATCCAGAGACAGCCCGCCACCGAGCTCACACCCTTGAGCGCCCCATGGCCTTTTGCGCAATGGGGGATGGACATCCTTGGACCCTTTCCCATGGCGTTGGGGCAGAGGAAGTTCCTCCTGGTAACGATTGACTACTTCACCAAGTGGGTCAAAGCCGAACCACTGGCAAAAATCACAGAAGCTAAAGTGCAAGATTTCGTCTGGAAGTCAATCATTTGCAGGTTCGGTCTGCCAAGGACCCTAATCACTGATAACGGACGGCAGTTCACGGGAGCAAGATTCGTCGAATTCTATGAAGATTTAAACATCTCTCACAACTTCACATCAATAGCCCATCCTCAGGCGAACGGCGAAGCTGAAGTGACCAACAGAACCCTTCTGCAGGGGATCAAGACAAGGCTTGAAAAGGCGAAGGGAACTTGGCAGACGAACTTTATCATGTGTTATGGGCATATCGAACTACCCAAAGACTGCCCACAGGGGAGACCCCCTTTGCTTTAGCCTTCGAAACGGAGGCCGTCATCCCAATTGAGCTTAAACTCCCGTCGGCACGAGTCGTGGCATTCAAGGAACATCAAAATTCGCAAGGTCTTAAAGCCAACCTTGACTTGCTGGAAGAAAAGCGGGAGGTAGCTCAAGTTCGGATGGCAGCCTACAGACAGAAAGTCATCCGCTATTACAATTCTCGGGTCAAGAATAAAGTCTTTAGAGCAGGAGATCTAGTGCTTCGACGAGCCGCTGTCTCGCAATCTCAGGATCGAGGGAAGCTCACCCCAAACTGAGAAGGCCCGTATGAGGTCAAAGAAGTAGTCCGGCCCGAAACTTATTACCTCAAGGAGCTCGGAGGAGCAGACCTCCCACGACCATGGAGCTCAAAAAACTTACGAATGTATTACCGATAACTCTATCTTAAATAAAAGTTGCATATCTACATATCTCCCCTCTTGGCGCTAGCTTATATCGACAGGGCAGTCAAAACAAACTGTGTCGGAAGCAGGAGGGGAACTTCATCTCAACAAAGTCGAAGGCCTGGTTCTCTTTAGACCGGATGGGGGGAGAGGCCCTGCAACGCCCATATGCGCCCCCACAGCCCTGTTAGGGACAATAGGAGAACCTCGCCCTAACTTGAGCAAAGTCGAAGGCCCGGTTCTCTTTAGACCAGATGGGGGGAGAGGCCTTGCAACGCCCATATGCGCCCCCACAGCCCTATTAGGACAGGAGGAGAACCTCGCCCTAACTTGAGCAAAGTCGAAGGCCCGATTCTCTTTAGACCGGATGGGGGGAGAGGCTTGCAACGTCCATATGCGCCCCCACAGCCCTGTTAGGGACAGGAGGAGAACCTCGCCCTAACTTGAGCAAAGTCGAAGGCCCGGTTCTCTTTAGACCGGATGGGGGGAGAGGCCTTGCAATGCCCATATGCGCCCCCACAGCCCTGTTAGGGACAGGAGGAGAACCTCGCCCTAACTTGAGCAAAGTCGAAGGCTCGGTTTCTTTAGATCGGATGGGGGGAGAGGCCTTGCAACGCCCATATGCGCCCCCACAATCCTGTTAGAGACAGGAGGAAAACCTCGCCCTAACTTGAGCAAAGTCGAAGGCCCGGTCCTCTTTAAACTGGATAGAGGGAGAGGCCCTGCAACGGCCCAATGCGCCCCCACAGCCCTGTTAGGGACAGGGGGAGAACCTCGTCCTAACTTGAGCAAAGTTGAAGGCCCGATTCTCTTTAGACCGGATGGAGAGAGAGGCCCAGCAACGCCCCTATGCGCCCCCACAGCCCTGTTAGGGACAGGGGGAGAACCTCACCCTAACTTGAGCATAGTCGAAGGACCGATTCTCTTTAGACCGGACGGGGGGAAGGGGCCCAGCAACGCCCATATGTGCCCCTACAGCCACGTTAGAGACAACAGGCGAACCTCGTCCTAACCAGAGCTGAAACCTGTTACGACAGAAATAGGGAAAGAACCTCGCCCCAACATCAATTAAGGTCTGGTCATTCAAGACCAGATGAGAAAAAGGGGGACCTTCTCCAGCGGCCCCTTCGTAATAAAACTTCGTCCGGACTCCTATGGAAGCCGGACTTCGCCCTCGATTTTGATCGAAGGAAGACTCCGTCTCCAACTTCAGCTGCAGACAAGCTTTGTCCAGACTCCTACGGGAGCCGAACTCCGTCTCCAACTTCAATTACAGACAAGCTCCGTCCAGACTCCTACGGGAGTCGGACTCCGTCTCCTACTTTGACTGTAGACAAACTTCGTCCGGACTCCTACGGGAGCCGGACTCCGTCTTCAACTTCGACTGCAGGTAAACTTCGTCCGGACTCCTACGAGAGCCAGACTTCATCCCCGACTTCGACTGCTGGTAAGCTCCGTCTGGACTCCTATGGGAGCCAAATTTCGCCTCTGACTTCAATTGCGGGTAGACTCCGTTCGGACTCCCATGGGAGCCGGACCTCACCCTGACTTCACCTACGGGAGCCGGACTCCCGCAGCCCCACCAAGAGCGAAGGAAAAAATCCCACTCGAAAAAGAAAAAGGAGAGAGGAGTTAAAAGGGAAAGCGATGGACTACGTCAGCGACGAATGGAAAATAAACAGCGTCAAAGATGCAGAGAACCCCGTCTCAGCAAAGGTTGGGGTTCTTATCAAGAACCCCAGCTTTCAAGGAAGCTTGCAATGCAAGCCCGAGATGAGATGACTTCCTCAGGGTGACGGAAGCTCAGACCTCCGAGCTCGAGCCCTGATGGGGGGCGCCAAACCCGAGCGGCCCCAAACGAATCTGCGGCCACGGACGAAAAAGATGAGTCGATATGACGACAATCGGGTACCTTCGAATGATGCCAAGGCCAAAAGAAGCTCGGCAAAGATAATTCAACATGAGTAAAAGAGGTAGCAAAAAATTCTCTTCTCATATTATTGTCAAATATACATCATAGAGCCATTGAGGTTGAGGGAGAAGGACAACTGAAAGGCAAGCCGACGTGACAACTACTGGCAACCTAAGGACGACGTCAAAAAAAAAAAGAGAAAAAGAAGAAGAAAAGGAAGAAAAGAAGAGAAGTAGAGAGAAGGGAATACAACAACAATAATGGTAAAGGAAAGAAGTTTGGCAGACAACAATTCGACGTAAAGTGCGGACGAAGTAACAAAATCTTCTTCTCATTTTTTGATTAACAAGATGTACGTTACAAGACCCGGAGAGCCAGAAAAGAAAATATTATTACAAGGCTCGGAAGGGATACACCGAAGGCCACTTCAAGCTGTAGACTTCTCTTCCCGGTTCTGTCCTTCCCAGCCATATTTTTCAGTGCGTGTGATAAACCTCTCGGCTCTCTCCCCCCACCTCGTTCTGCTCCATCTCCGAAATCCTAACCCTAGGGGGAAAAGGATGAAATAGAATTCAGGGGGCAGCAAAGGCAACGGCAGCGGCAACGACGACCTATTTCAAGAAGAACCGGAGTTACTCCGGAGGCAGCGATGGCATCGGAGACATGCGCCACCACCGTGTGCTCCACGACAACCACCGTCCTAGGTATTCCGGTAAGGTCGGCATGCGCTACTTCCACCATCCCCACAACAAGTTCTACTGCCCCACGTCGGCATCGACCGCTTCTGGTCCCTCAGCCCCGACGACATCAAGGATCCCGCCACGGCTTGTGACGAAAGCTCTGCCCCCTTGACTGGTGTCGCCCCATTCAGCTACTCCAAAATTCTCAGGCGGAACGCCTTCACCGGTCGTCCCCGTGATTAAACCCCTGTTGGTGAAGGAATTCTCCCTCGAGCCCCCTTTAAGGCGACGGGAACCCTCAGCGGTAGTTTGACAACCGGAGAACTCACAGACTGCTGTTCCCCTCCTCGCACTCTTCCTAGTCCGAGGCATCCTCTTAAGATTGGCCTCTGGGGTGGAGGCCCCGGCGGGGAACCCCTCGGAGAGACTTGGGGGACTGGAGATGGCGGAGAGCCGACGGAGATGGCAAAGACCGACGCGAGGGATGCTCGGAGTCGGAAGGGACACCGATGGAGTGGCTGAGTGGCTAAGCTCTCAGGCGAAAGAAAGGCGTCGACCCTCAGGCGAAGTGAAGCCCCTGGAGGAAAGGTGGGGGCTTAAATAGGCAACGGAGCCTGGCGCAGTTATGGTGGCGGATGTCCCTAGGCCAACCAGTGCCCACCACGTGTCCCCCTCACCACGGCATAGGGTTGATCGTTTGCGGATTTTTATGGCGTGACGCTTAGGATCATGTCCTGGTGGGAATTCCGAAAAGACTTTTTGGGTCACCCTAATCGGAAAAAGGCTCCAGCATGCGCGCATTAAATGCCAAGATTTCCGAGGGCGGTCATGGGCAGACTTCAAGAAATACTTCGGCTGTGAAAATTTTCTGTACTTCCTCCGATCGAAACTCGAACTCGAAAGTAGGGGGACTGGTGTTGGGTGTAAAACCTCCCCCAGCCGAAGTTCGTGTTCGAAGGGACCCCTCAGGGATACTACAGGCAAGCTTCGCCCGGACCCCGTCTTCTACTTCGACTGCAGACAAGCTTCGTCCGAACTCCTACGGGAGCCGGACTCCATTTTCTACTTCGACTGCAGACAAGCTTTGTCCGGACTCCTACGGGAGCCGGACTCCATTTTCTACTTCGACTGCAGACAGGCTTCGTCCGGACTCCTATGGGAGCCGAACTCTATTTTTTACTTCGACTGCAGACAGGCTTCGTCTGGACTCCTATGGGAGCCGGACTCCATCTTCTACTTCGACTGCAGACAGGCTTCGTCCGGACTCCTACGGGAGCCGGACTCCATCTTCTACTTCGACTGCAGACAGGCTTCGTCCGGACTCCTACGGGAGCCGGACTCCGTCTTCTATGTCGACTGCAGACAGGCTTCGTCCGGACTCCTACGGGAGCCGGACTCCGTCTTCTACTTTGACTACAGACAAGCTTCGTCCGAACTCCTACGGAAGTCGGACTTTGTCCCCAACCTCAATTGCTGGAAGGCTTCACCCGGACTCCCGCAGGAGCCGGGCTCTGTCCTTGACCTCGACTGCTGGTAAGCTTCGTCCGAACTCCTACGGAAGCCAGACTTCGCCCTCGACTTTGATCGAATGAAGACTCCGTCCGAACTCCTACAGGAGCCGAACTTCATCCTCGACCTCAAACGATGGTAAGTTCCGTCCGGACTCCTACAAGAGCCAGATTCCGTCTCCAACCCCGGCTACGGACAAACCTCGTCCAGGCTCCTACAGGTGCCGGACTTTGTTTCCGACTCCAGCTACAGACTCCAACCGAACTTCGGCCGACAAGTCTGGACCCCCTGGCAGGCCGCAGTAACGACCACAGCACTGCTCCACTTCCTGCGACAGATTCCATGCGGCTCCATCACTCCCTGGCAGGCCACAATAATGGCCACAATTTTGCTCCACTCCCTGCGACGGACCCTACACGGCTCCATTACTCCCTAGCAGGCCATAATAACGGCCACGATTCTGCTCCACTCCCTGCGGCGGATCCTGTGCGATTCCACTGCTTCCTGACGAGTCACGACAACGGATGCCGCTCCACTCCCTGCAACTGATTCCACATGGCGAGCCATGGTGGCGGCCACGACTCCACCCCATTACTCTTCATGATAAATTCCTCCTGGCCCCGTACGGCCCACGACGAGGCGATCATAAACAGTCGCTATCAATCCGCCGCTCCCTCCATCTATAAAAGAAGACCCCAGATACGTTATTCTCTAAGCTCTCATTTTTTACCTAAAAACTCTACTAAAATTTTTGTTCGAGCACTCCATTCTTGTTGAGGCAGAGAACTGACTTGAGCGTCGGAGGGTCTTGCCGGAGCAACCCCACCTCTGGTTTAGACTTTTTTTGCAGGTCTCAGCGGCGACCGCGACTCCCTCGACTCCAGCTTCTCCGGCGCAAGCGAATTTTTGCACCAACAAACTTCATATTGAAATTTCTTCATTAAAAATTTTAATAGAATTTTCTCTAAAATAAAAATATTTTTTTTATTTATAATTTCAGCAGCATATAAAATAGCACATAAAATAATTTAATTATAACAAGTAACAGCAATGTGCATTGTGTTAGTGAAAAAATAATTAATCAAGTAATTAAATAATTTCAACAGTAATACTAAAAAATAATATGCAACAATTATAATAATTTCAGTCTGGCCCGACCAGGCCCGACCTAGAACCGACCCGACCTAACCCCGACCCGCCCTGACCCGACCAATCCCGACCCCACCCGACCTATCGGATCGCCCCGTCCCCAACCCGACCTACCCCATCTCGGCCCCATCCCCGGACACATCCCCGAAGGCCCTGGCCTGACTTGAAACCGATCTAGCCCGAACCCTACCAAACCCGACCTGCCCCATTCTGACCCGACCCGCCCCAACCCGACCCAGCCCAGACCCGACCTGCCCCGGCTCCACCCGACCCACCCCAGCCCGACCCGACCCACACCAACCCGGCCCGGCCCAGCCCGACCCAAAAATGACCAGGCCCGGCCCGGCTCCATCACGGACTCAACCCAGCCCGACCCATATCGTACCCGACCCAACCCGAACTCGGCCCGGCATGCCCCGCCCCACCCCGACCCGGCCCCAACCCGATCCGACCCAGTCACGGGCCCGACCCACCCCAGCCCGACCCGACCCGACCCGACCCGATCTGACCCGACCTGTATCCAACCCGACCTGGCCTAGCCCGGCCCATACCCGACCTGACTCGAACCTGACCCGACCCGACCCAACCCTCCCCACCCCGACCCAGACCCGACCCGACCCGACCCGACCCAGCCCAGTCAAGGACCCCACCCGCCCCAGCCCGACTGACCCGGCCCAACCCGACCTGGCCCAGCATGACCCGAAAACGACCAAGCCTAGCCCGACCCCATCACAGACCCGGCCCAACCCAGTCACGGACCCGACCCGGCCTCGCCCCACCCCAGACCCGGCCATGCCACGGCCACGGCTCGACCCCACAGAACCCCATCTCCGGCCCGCTGGCGTCGAACCGCCGTCCCCGGCCCCAGCCCGCCGGACCCGACTTGCAGGTCCCGCGGCCCCGGCCAGCAGGCCCCACTACCCCGGACTGCAGGCCCTGTGGCCCCGAACCACCGTCCCCAGCCCCGACCCACCATCCTCAGCACTGACTTGCAAGCCTAGGCCAGCCGGTCCCATCACCATCACTGTCCCTGGCCCCGGCCCGAACACCCCCCCAAAAAGAAAGAATAAGCTCACCTCGATGGCGGTGCTGGCGACAGCTTTGCAGACGGTGACAGAGACGGCAGAGCGAACGGTGACGGTGGCTAGACATGGGGAGAGATGCGGGATGCCAGGGGGGAGGGAATGTGAGAGAGAGAATGTCGAGTGAGGGCGGGTGGGGAAGAAAATGGATTTCAGATGAGACATGACGGGATGCGGGGTATTAGCGATGAAATTTTTCATCGCTAATAATTTATTTTCAACGTAAATAATTTAAATAAAAAAAATTATGATGAAAATAAGCTTTTCATCGCTAATAACCTAACTAGCGATGAATAACTTTTCGTCGCTAATATTTTTCGTCAAAAAAAAATTTCTACTAGAAAAAAAAAATTCAAAAATTTTCATCTCTAATTTATTTTCATCACAAATAATTTAAACAAAAAAAATTATGACGAAAATAAGCTTTTAACTAACTAGTGACGAATAACTTTTCGTCGCTAATATTTCCCGCCCAAAAAAAAATATTTCACTGGAAAAAAATTTTTCTAAATATATTATTTATGATAAAAATATATTATTTCATCGTTAATAGTCTCAAAATTTTATTTACAATGATTATTTTCATTGCTAATTACGTTATTAGCGATGAAAATTTTCTTCCATCGTTAATAATTACTAAAAAAGATTTTTTCATATATAAGTTTTTAATAAGTAATTATATGATGCTCGCATGATAAAATTTGTTCAAAACCAACTGACAAGATAGACGGCAGGACCATATTGATTCACTGAAAGTGAGTTCAAAGATTTGTATGGCTGCAAACTTTTTAACTCAGGGCTTCCTGTGAAAAATAATGATATTTGAGAGGTCAAAAAATAGAACTAGACCTCTTTAGCATCAAAGTCGAGATATAAGATGCAAATTTTTTCCTTGATCTACTGCCATATCACCTTTTTTATTTTTTTTCTTTTGTTTATTAAGTAAAATGGATAGAAGACCAACCAAAATCGGGCAAAAATATGATTCAAACTAGGGGTGTCAATGGGTCAAATTGTGTTTGATTACATGCAGTTTGAAGTATGTTCGACCCATACCCCACATATACTTTTCCTTCATCCATATCAACTCATCAACCTTTCTAAATTTTTATTCATGTATTACTTATGTGTATAACTAAGAAATAAAACAAAATGAGGTTTTCAAAGATCACAAGCAACAAAATCAAGATTTATCTTTAAATATGTTATTATAAATATAATGAACATAAAATTTAGTATATATGATAATTATGAACTAACTAATGATAAAACTAGATAAAATGTAATATTCCAAAATATTAGCGATGGAAATTTTTCATCATAAATAGTGATTATTTACGACAGAAACATATTTTTCATCGCAAATACATGTTATTTATGATGAAAATAGAGTTTTCATCATAAATAATTTATAATTTTTAAATTTTTTTATTTTTTTCATTTATTATTGAAATTTTTTTTTTATCATAAATAATAGAGTATTTATGATGAAAATTGAGTTTTTGTCATCAATATTCCATTATTGACGATGATAAATTTTCATCATAAATAATTTATAATTTTTGAATTTTTAAAATTTTTTATTTTTTTCATATATTATTGATGAAAATATTACATCATAAATACTAAAATATTTATGATAGAAAATTAGTTTTCTTCATAAATATACAAATATTTATGATGTAATATTATCATCGTAAATAATTTTTAAATTTTTAATTTTTAATTTTTTTTTATTTTTTGACACATATTAGCGATAAAAAATTTTCATCATAAATAATAATCATTTATGATGTATTATTTTCATCACCAAAATATATATTTTTTAAATTTTTTAAATTTTTTATTTTCTTTCAAATATTAGCGATGAAAATTATTCATCATAAATACTTAAGTATTTGCAATAGAAAATAAATTTTCATTGGGAATACGTCTGTATTTGTGACGTAATATTTTTGTTATAAATAATCTATAATTTTTAAATTTTTAAATTTTTTATTTTTTTATATATTAGTGATGAAAATATTTTATTTTAAATAATATTAATTTATGATGAAAATTTAGTTTTCATCACCAATATGCTATTATTTATGATGTAATATTTTTATCACAAATATTTTTTAATTATTATATTTTTAAAAATTTTTATTTTTTTCAAATATTAGTGATGAAAAGTTTTCATCATAAATAATTTATATTTATGATGAAAATTTAATTTTCATTGCAAATACTTTCATTATTTATGATGAAACTATTTTCATCACTAATATTTAAAAATTTAAAATTAAAATAAATATTTTATTATTTATGATGATTAATTTTATTATAAATAATTTATATTTATGATAAAATTTTATTTTCATCATCAATGTAAAAATATTTATGATGAAAAATTAGTTTCATCATAAATAAATAATTATTAGTGATGAATTTTGGTTTTTGTCGCAAGTATCATTATTTGCGATGAAATATATTTTCGTCGCAAATAAATTCATCCCAAAAAGTGGCATTTCTTGTAGTTCTATATGTGCGGCGCTTATGTGAATAATAAACGACTTTCCAGCTTATGTCCTAATATTGGCTTGGAGCACGAAAGGTGAGCTAGCATGGTGATTTGTAGAAAAAACACCCAGTCTAGAAGCTTAACACATCGGAGGAGCTTTAGCTTTATGGGGCATTGATGCTTCCTCTGTCGAAACTATCTACATAGAAGGGATGCACATTCCTTCGATGGCACTATTGAAGAAGATGAGGCACCTAACCGAATGTTTGGGAGTGAGATGTTGAGAGAGTTGGATGGTCTCAGTTTGAATTTGGAAAAGATAATCCAATTAGTGATAAGTAGAGGAAGCATCGATCCAAGGCAGATGACACACACTTCAATTGAAGAAAAAAAATATATTCTTTGACTTTTCATATTGGGAGATAAACTTATTGCGTCACTGCTTAGATGTCATACACATTGAAAAGAATGTGTGCAAGCTTCTATTGGCAATGATCTTGAACATCAAGGACAAGGATGACTTGAATTCCTGATTTGACTTGCAAGAATGGGGTATTAGGAGATCACTCTACCTGGAGCCAATAGGGAGAGAACAGTGGAGGCTCCCTCATACATGCTATGTTATAAATGCCTCCGAGTGGACCATATTTCTTCGTGTGTTGGAGAACATAAAGATCTCAGATAGGTACTCAAGCAACATACCAAAGCGTGTGAATAGTAAGGATGTGAGACATGATGGATTGAAGACTCATGATCACTATATGTTGATGCAGGAGTTCATCCCAATAACTATTCATCGTGTGTTGTCAAAAAATATGAGAATGGTTGTTATTCATCTTTGCAACTTTTATAGAGATATTTGTGTGAAGAGGTTACTTAAGAAAAATACGAAGAAAATGAAGGCAAGGGTGGTGACTATATTATGTGATCTGGAGAAGATATTTTCATCATCATTTTTCACAGTTATGATACATCTCACAATACACCTTGCAGGGGAAGTTGCACTTGGAGGCCTAGTGTTCCACTGATAGATGTACCCCACCAAGAAGAATATTCAAATACTGAAATTTTATGTAAAGAATATGAATCGTCAAGAGGGATCCATAGTAGAAGGTTATTTGGATCAAGAGTGAATGGATTTTTATACTATGTGCTTAAGCAAGCTCGAGACATGTCGTAACTGGCAAATAAAGAATCAGGATGATCAGTATGAGCTGATTGAGTCTGCATTTGAGTCCATTCTACAGTCAGATGGACTTCTCACTTCGTACTGCCTCACTAATTTGAGCCTTGAGGAAAAGAATAAGGCGTACTGCTATATGCTGTTCAATTATGATGTCATTGAGCCATACATAAGGTAAGTCACTCAGCCTTATTTATTTCTCATTACTAAGAAAAAATATCCCATTGCACTAGTAACTCTAAATTTGTTCCTTATGTAGCAAATACAAGAAGGTCATAAGAGTAAAATATGGTACTCTAAGCATATAGAAAAAGAAGAAAATACATAGCAAAGAGTTTTCTGAATGGTTCAAAGATCATGTAAGCGAGTACATATTCCTGTCTCATACACTTTTTTTGAGCATGTTAACTAATTAGGTGTCATCTTCTTAGGTGTGAAGATTACTGTCCAATGATGTGAGCCATGAAGTGCATGCTCTTTCATTGGGACCTAATCGCACCATGGGTGAGTATAAACAGCTCATCATTAATGGCTATAGATTCAATATTCATAGCCGAGCCATAAACATGGCAATACAAAATAATGGCATGATGTTGAGCACCATCACTAGGTGTTATGCTAGCTCGAGAGATTCACAGCCTTGTACAGAGGATCTGAACTATTATGGGGTTGAGGAAAAGATAATCATCTTGGCCTACTATTCTAAAGGGAGGGTTGCATTGATGAAATGTGATTGGTTTGATATCTTGTTTCAATCAGAGATGAAGACTAATGAGTATGGTTTTACTCTTGTCAATATGCAATGCTATCTCCATACTGAAGAACCGTATATACTTGCCTCCCAAGCTAGTCAAGTCCTCTACATTAGTGATTCCTTGGAGCCTCAATGGGGTGTTATTGTGAGGATAGTGCCTAGGCATATCTTTGATAATACCGAGATTGATGATAATATTGGACCATGCATATAAAGTGTTCCTCTAGGATAAAACTTATTTAATATTATCAAGGTCCCAAATACATTTGTTAGGAGCGATAGTGATGTCCATATTATAGATGCCAGTAGATGATAAGTTCAATATCTTGATATAAATGTTAGTATTTATTTATTTATGCTCTACTAATATTATTGTTCAACTACATGTTATATTTGCTAATGTTCATTAATATTGCAGGTAATGATGGCACCAAAACACCATCTAGCTTTTACTCCCACCCCTCGACGGTCTATGTGGAGCTCCGCCTCCTCCTCCACCTTCATCTCTGCTTCCGCATCTACCTCCGCATCTACATTGGCTTCGGAGGCACATACTCCTCCCACTACATCGGCCTTGGCTTTGGCTTTACAGACACATCTTTCTCCCACCGACACATTTGAGCCTTCACCGGCAGCCACGTCTTCAGCACATACTCTATCTAGTGATCTAGCTCCACCGACATCCACATCGTATGATCCCAATAAGGGTAGATTTTCATTATATCAATTATTTATTTATTTATTGTATAGTTATTGTATACTCTTATATATTCGTAATATATTTTCATTGCAGGTGCATCATCTAATAGGATATTTTGTAGTCCTACACATATGCCGCATGTATGGAACCGTCAGCATCAGGTCATGGTGGAGTACGATGAAGAGGAAAGATCACAGGAGATGCATTCTTTTTTCGGATTGCCTGTGAGGTCTGACATCATTCCTATAGTGCCATAGACTGGCGATTGATGGACCCTCGGGTCAAGAAATGAGTGTGGGAGGAGATTTGGATAAGTTTATCTTAATTATATATATGCATGTGATATGTTTACACTATATTTGATTAGAATAATTTTGAAACTGACTTTTCTGATAACTTTGTGCAGAGAAGATATGACTTTCTAGATCATGAGAGAGTTCGAGATGCAAGACTACAAAAGATTGAGGAGTTATATCGAAACTACAAGATCAAGCTCCATAGAGGATGGCTAAAGCACCATAGGGATACTGAGGAGGAGCTTGCTTCTTAAGTCCAAGACTGTCCCCTGAGTCAGTGTGAGGGGATGGTCAGACATTGGAGGAGCCAGGACTTTCAAGTTTGATTTATAACTTATGAATTTTTGATTATACTGACAATTATATTTGATTTTAACTTATGTGGTTCAAATACATTTTAAGCTGCATCTCATCAGAATCGAGAGAATCCAGCTACTTAGGAGTACACGCACACTTTCGACCGTGAGTCTATGGCCAGTCGTGTATATAGAAAAGTAATGAATTCTGATCCTTTAGTTTATAAGTTATTGAGTTATTATTTTTTTGAGTATTTCTAACAAGCTGATTGATTGTTATAGCTGATGAGAGAGGGCGTGATGTCCGTCCGTAGCACCATCTTCTAATCGAGTCGTACGAACAAGAAGGGCAGATTGATGAATGCCGCGATCGGGAGGATTTTTGTAAGTAATAACTAGAGTATAATTAGTATGATTAGTATTATAGCATCTCTTATGATATTTTATTTGAATTTATAATTACAGGGACAATTAGACGTGCTTGTGAGTGAGGGCTCGGACATCTCTAGCCTCCATGACCATCTATCTTAGGTCTTGGGACCTAAGCACTCTGAGAGGATTCATTGTAGGTTTAGATATATACCGATGAGCTACTGGTCTGAGGTGAGCATCTCCTCACATACTTACGGGATCATCAGTTAGAAGCAGCTTGATGAGGCCTTGGCACAAGCAGCTCAAGCTCGGAGCAGGTAGCTCAGGCTTGAGAGAAGGTATCTCAAGCTGAAGAGTGCATATCTCAGCTACCGAGCGTCATGTCCGTTATGGTGAGTCAGCCCTCCGCTTATTTTGGAGCTAATTTATTAAGCATTTAGGATATGTTGGCGAGCATTTCAGCTCCAGCTCTAGCTCCTGTTCCTGCCCCTCCAGCTTTTGCTCCAGCCCTTTTGGTCCTGCTTCAGCCCCTCCTGGTGATGAGAGATATTTGGAGAGGAAGATTTTGATTTAGGAGAATTTTGATGTATTTTATTTTTATTTGAAAAATATTGTAATACAATTTGATGAGCAATATAATTTGAATATTTGAGATATATTCTTGTATTATTATTGAGTTTTATGTGAAATTTTTGGTTCAAATTTTAATTTGAATAATTATATATTGAATTGTGTATATTAGGTAAAAAATGGCAAATTCAATAGTTGGAATAAGAAAAAAAAGGCTACGGCAGCAGTTATGAACCACTGTCGTAGCTAAAAACCTGCTGCCATAATCTACGGCAGTGGTTATACAACTGCTACGGTACTCGTACCAAATACTGCCATTGGATCGTGCCAACCATTGCCATAGATCTATTGCAGCAGTTGAACAACCGCTGTTGTAATATATGGCAGCGGTTCTCTAATTGTTGCTCTACAATTTAAGGCAGCGGTTATCCAACCGCTGCTATATGCTATAGCAGCGGTTAAATAACCACTGCTATAGATTTGGTATAGAAGCGGTTGTGCAACCGCTACTATAGATTCTATAACAACGGTTAGCTAACTGCTGCTATAGCTTCTTAAACAGCGATTCGTAAACCGCTACTATATCCTAAGCTATAGCAGCGATTGAGTAACTGCTGCTATACCATGTATATGGAAGCGGTTATATCAACCACTACAACAACCGCTATCATAGACATATGGCAACAGCAACAGAGACAGCGGTTGTTGAATTACTGGCGTAGATTATGGCAGTGATTTTTTTAACTACGGTAGTGGTTGTTGACCGCTACCATAGCCCTTTCCTATAGTAGTACGGCGAATACCGAATACATCCAAACAAAGTAGCAGTGAACCTTCTACACCCATCATCATCACAAAAAGGCACTTTGTGTTTAGACGGCAGAACTAAACCATATTCATAGTGGCTTTGGCAGCCTCCAACTCCAACAAGGTTTGAACGACCTCATTAGCCACCTCGTCGGAGAAGAAAAATCCTCAACTCGCCCCTGGTCAAGGAGGAGTTGCTGTAGGAGTGAGCCAAGGGGTTTGATAGGATCCAGCTCTGGGAGGTCATCCTTAGCTCCCTTCTTCTTTCTTCTTGCTGGAAGAGGCCGAGAAGTCACTTCCTTCACTTTCTCTACTCCCACAGCCTTCAAGCATGAGGACCAATGGGTTTTTGGTGAGTCTGGCTCAATTGCTCCATCCACATCCATCCGACTGGTTCCCACGTCGGAAGCCTCCTCGGCATGGCAACAAGTGTTGACTTGTTTACATATTTATATCATATAAATATTTTCTTTATCAAGCTCTGTGAACATACATCTTTGAAATGCTTTGCCTGCTGCAAGGACTGAATCTTCAATAGAAGAATGCTGGTTCTTGGATTTATCTTGTAAGAATAAGTTTAAATGACTAATGGTTTGTTTAGATGTTTTAAATTTTTAAATAGCCTAGTGCAAGGACTGCTCCCAACTCTACCAATACCTGAAGAATGCCGCTATCTCTTTCAGTATTGTAACGGTACCAATGTTCTGTTTTGAAAAATGGGTGCAATAACTAGTTATAACTGTCCAACAGTCTTATCACCTTCTCAAATCAGTTTTGGACATATTTATGCATTGAATTTGATTGGAAAAATAGATCTTTTTTAGGTTTGAAAAAGGAAGCAATAAGAGAAGAGAAAAACACAAAATGAGCATTCAAGTCCATCTTTCAACCACTTAATTGAATTCAACTCAAGAGGAGGGTGAATTAGAATTTTCAAAAATTTAAAAACTTACTGTGTATAATAATTAAACTAAGCGAAGCAATATGAGTGAGAGCTATGTTAAAAATATTAGTATGAAAATGCAAGCAATGAGCAAAGAAAACAAACAATAAGATATAAGCAAACATAAAGATGTTATAGCAGTTTGGTGTCAAACTTAACATCTACGTCCACTCTCCAAGCTACCTTTAAAAAATTCTATTATAACCTTTCCAAGATTATAATTTGCTTATTTTTCTAGTCTCATAATCAAAACTTGGTTAATTTTATTAGTACAAATCAACCAAAACTATACTCTTAACCCAATAAATAAATTCACTCCAATTCAAGACTTAGAAAGGCCTATCTTCATGTTTCAATCCTAATTGAAACTTATTTATAATAGAATATTTGAATATAATAAACAGCACAATAAATAATTCCTAAAAGAGCATATCCAAAAGTCAATGAAGCTGTCGAAGATTGTATTGAAGAAGCTTGTCAACCAATGCACTCTTCTTTCACTAAAAATCACATAAATGCTTTAAGATTTTGGTAGTTAGAAGCTTACAACTCTTTCTTGAATACTCAATGCTCTTGGGGTTTCTCTTTGTTTTTCTCATTTTTTAGCTTTTCTTTCTATTTGGTATTAAAATCTCTTATAATGTCCAATTATTTCTAGCTATTGGACACTAAAAACTAGGCATTAGACTCATTCTCCACACTTCTAAAAATTTTGTAGAATTAACCATGGAGTTGTCAGCCACAATCGAGTCAACTTAAGACCAAATAGGGATTGAGTCGAGGTAACTATAAGTCGGCTCAATAAAAGTAGGGGTCGACTCGAGATCTAGCCAAAAAAATATGGCTCTCTCTTCTTAAGAGAGTCAACTTGAGACTAAGTAGGGGTCTATTTGATGCTAGTATTGACAAGTCCAACTATCTATTTGCCTAAGAAAATCGACTCAGATAAAATAGGGGTCAACTCATAGACTATACCACTTAATATTTGCATGCCAGAGTCGACTCTTTGAAGCTTAGAATCCACTCTTAACCTTTTTCATTTAATTTTTCACAATGTAACTTCTTTAATCTATTTTGTTTGGCTCTTTAATTTGGCATTCATGAAATACTTTCTAAAAATAACTTTAGCTTCCTGAAATATTTTTAACATGAACTTCTACAACTCAGTAGTACAAAAATAAATATTTAAATATTTTTTATTCATCAAAATCAATCTTTGGATCAACAAAGTTTGAAAGCATTGATTAAGTAACCCACCAGCTAGAGCATCTTCTTCAAGCATTTACTCAAGCTTCTGTCGAGCATCTAAAAAGGAAGTCATTACATTCAAGAAACATATATATCAACTTTATTGAGCAATAAAGAGTTTTTGTTTCTTAAACTCCAAATTGTTACTTTTTATATTCTTGAGCTTGTAACAAGTTTCTTGAGTATAGAACCTTGGGGTTTGAGGCTGGTCCAAGTCCATAATTAAATGGTTGTAATTTATTAAGTCAAAAGATCTTAGTTGGGTGGGTTTTGGTTGGTGAACCTGAGTAAAATCAATTGGATTGTTTGTGATCCTAGTGAAAAAAATTACTGTAATCAAGAGAATTATAATGAATTTTTAAATAGAGAGACTTTGAGGAGTGGACGTAAGTGGTGGACTTTACATCGAACCATTACGAATTTCTTGTATTTATGATTGTATAATTATTTTTAATTTCCACTGCTTATCATATCTCTCTTCTTGCACTTCACAAGCACACATTTACATTGGTAGATATATATAGTGCACGTACTTATTTTAATTGTAAAATTTTAAAAAAATCTAATTCGGCACCCCATGCCCCCCTTTTGGGTTGCTACTTCTGGGCAATATTAATATTAGGTTGTATGAAGTATTTGAGTCTAGCTTGGGAAGCCTCATCTTGTTAAGCTCCAATTGACAACATTTTGCTTGGGTTCAACTTATGCAGAGGGACCAAGAGAAGCTATTTAGCTAGTTCTCCACACTACTACTTTTGTTCATCTGGAGCATCAAAACTCTTTATAGGTTGTGTCTCCATTAACCTTTCGCCTTTAAGTGTGGTGATAGAGCATTGCCAGGCAAGCATTTGATTACCTCAAACTTCTTCTACAATGTTGGTCATTGGGAACTGCATCAACAGGTGATAAGTGGATGCAATAGCATGGAAGAGCATTCAAGCCGAGCCTTCAAATATGGCATTGCAAGCCAAGAGAACTTTAACCACGAGGAAATCAAGTATTACTGTTGCTTGCCTTAGCACCTATCCTACTATAATAGATAGAGACATGATGCCTTCTATAAAAATAGGGTCTCCATAGTATTCGAGCAAAGGAGAGTCAATTTTTCAAAGTCTATCTTTCGGTAGGTTCATTTTGCAAAAGATATCATAAAACAACATATCTACTAAGCTTTTATTATCGACTAAAATGTGTTTTATATCATAGTTAACTATAATTAAGACTATAATGGCATCATCATGGGGGGTCTAGATGCTCTCAAAATCTACACCCGAGAAAGAAATCACATCATCCGATCTCTGCCTTTTCGGTGTTGGGCTCCTAGTTTGGGCTGCATGAGCATAGATCCTCCTTGTAGATGAGTTGGTGTCACTACTGTTGGTCCACCCACTATGAGGTTAATGACACCAACAATTGGTGGTTGTCGAGTAGGAGCTTGGGGGCAAGCTGCTACTGACCAAAGGCCTTTTAGTCCTATGGGTGGCAGACATAGGCTTTGAGGAAACCTTGCTTAATAAGCACTTCTATCTCTTTCTTCAGCTAGAAGCAATTCTTGATTCATGTCCATAGTCACAGCAGAATTTGGAGTACTTCTTGGGGTCATTGCGGGCACTTGCCTTCATCTTCCTCGGCCATCTAATGATCTCCTATTTCATGATCTCCATAAGATCTATCCTCAAGAGCTATTGAGGGGTGCAAATTTCTTAAACCTTCGAGGACTTCAAGATTAGCAGGAGTTCTCCCCATTTTTCTAGGCTTCATACACAGCATGTCTAGGTCATCTTGAGGTTTTTATTGTTGAAGTCAGCTTTCTCCTTCAACTTTTCCACCATAGCTTCCTTGATGATGATGTACTTGTTGGCATGGGTGAGAACCTCGGCATAGTCTCTGAGGAACCATTTTTCTAGAGAAAACAAGAAGTTGCATGCCTTCCATCCCTTCTTGAGGGCTAACATCATGATCGAGTGGTTCAAGTCGTAAATACCCATTGTGGTTGGATTGAAGCTACCAATGTAGTCTCTAAGGGACTCGTCGTCCCTCTACTTGATGGCTAAAAGGGCATCAGATCCCCTCCTCTGCTCTCCACTTCTATTGAAGTGAGCAATGAAAAGTTGACAGAGCTCCTCGAAAGAGTGGATAGAGCTCAATTGAAGCCTAACATACCATATTCGGGCAGCCTCATGAAAAGCGGGTTGAAAGGCCTTGTACATCGATTACCAAGTCAGTAACCTCCTAAGCATCATGAGGGCTTTGTAGCTCTCTAGGTGGTCATAGGGGTCAATAATATTGTCATAGGTCTCAAGCAGCAGTATCTTAAGGCATAGAGAAAGGGATTCCTCCATTATTCTCATAAAAAATGGAGGTCAAATAGAAAACCCTGACTTATTATCCAAGGTCAACTAATGCTGCTGCTGGGCCTCAAGGTAGCAATCTAGTTCTTGTAGCTTCTAATCAAGGACCTCCTATCTTGTGGAGTCCTCAAATCAGTCAGAAGTCAATCTACTCATAGTCGAGTCCTGAGAAGAGAGAAAGAAGGAGTAAGTGAACACTCCTTACCATGCCTATTGCTCTAGGGGCAAGACTAGTGGAGCTGCAAGGCACCTTTCTCGAGCTTGGTGATCGAGGATGGTGGTGATAAGAAACTCATCCCGAGCTTGGATAGAGAGATCGGTGCCTATAAGGAGCTTCCTTCAAAATGGGGGAGTAGGCTCCACTCCAAACTCCTTGGAGAAGGAAGACTCAGATGTGTTGGGGTTGGCCAATCACCCGGCATGTAGGTCCGTTGCTGTAAAGTCACTTGCTGCGGGCCCTATACTACAGTGGTCAATGCCTAAATCTGCTGCAAGAGGGTTTGGAATTGCTTGATAGTGTCTACTAGAGCGATCTATACCTCCGGAGGATGCAGAGCTCTATGAGATCTCTAGTCAGATTGATTCAACTCCATAGGCACTTCTAGGTAACAGGCAAAGGGTGTCACTTGTGCCTTCTTAGATCTCATGGTGGATTAAAGGAGATGGGTGATTAGAACCTAAAATTAGGGAATCAGAACTTTCCTCTAGTACCAATCTATTGCTACTAAGATTGATCTTGCTTAGGTTGATGAGCTGGAGGGTGAGTTGAAGAGCTAAGGATGGCAATCCAAGGACCCGAATAGCTAATTAGAGACCTTAAAGCAATTGATAGTGACCGAATCTTTGCACCAATGTCTGGATCAATTTTGAAAACCACAGACAGAGGAAGTTTACTTGGTGAAGATTCCAAGCAATACCTTAATTTAATCTATTGAGATTCTTCAAAGTTTCTTAATTTGTTAGACCTCTAAGACATTGAATATTAGTGACCTTGAATAGGTGTATCTGATATACTTGATTGAAGTGTCAATTCATGAATACTATGTTTGAAATTGTCACTAAAAGAGTTAAGTAACCTAATGCTTCAAAGCATACTTTCTAATGATCTTTAAAAAATTATAATTAATTTTATGATCTTTATTTTATATTTAAAAATGGGTCAAGCATGTATTATTTTATTATTATAAATAATTTATTTGAATATATGATCTGCTTCAAGAAATGGATTTGAGAAATTTGATTGGTGAGTTTGTGAAATTACTTATGTATGATCTTGGCATGGCTATAATATAACCCCGCTAATAAGAACTATACATTAGACTTTCTAACTTGTAATCTGAGAAATATTATAAGGAAAAAGACTATTAGCAATGGCTAATTATCATCACTAATAGTTATTTTGGCATCACTAATATTATTAGTGATAACCACCCATCGCTAATAGCAGGTATTAATGATGGCATTAGTGATGGCTTATTTCATTACTATTTTTTTTTCATTTTTAAATAAAATTTTTAAAAAAATTTAAAAATAATTAGCGATGGTTTTTTTGTTACTAATACCATCGCTAATAATTATTAGTAATGGCTAAAGTCATCTCTAATACCATCAATAATATTTAATTTTATTTTTTTTAAAATATAATAATATTTTGTTATTAGCAATGGCAATAGCCATCGCTAATGCCGTCAATAATAGTTAATTTTATTTTTTAAAAAAATTATAATAATATTTTTAAAATCTATTTTAATTAATCATAATCAATTATGATTTCTAACATCTATTATAATTAACATCCTAAGATAATATGACAATCACAAATAAAAAACTAATTATATTATATTAAAAATATAAATTATATAATTTTATAAGCAATATCAAAAAAATACAATACATCAAAATAAAAAAAAATTAGCTTAGATCCTCCTTGTCATCCTCCTCCTCATCCTCCTGCTCCTCTCCAATAGCTGGTGGATGAGAGATGGATGTCCTAGCATCCTGAAATGAAAAAAATAAAAGATTATTAATAAATTTTGATATGGAGGTGTATCTTTCAATATGCTCCTCCACTTCTCAAATAGATTATTTCTAGATATTTTATTCAATAATATAAAATTATAGACAATCTCGGTCCATCAATTGGATGGTTTGATTGAATTTTTAGCTCCTAAATCTTCTTCTCCAATTCAAGCTTAAATATGTGAAGCTTCTAAATATGAAAATTTAAAACAAGTAAAAAAATTTACTAATAGAATTATCTGATGTGGTGGCTGAGATAACGAGTCCAGTTGGTTGCATAGCTATGGGTCCCAAAAAATCTCCATGATCATATCATGGATGGCATTCCAGAAGCTCTGAGGTCGTTGGCTTAGAAGCCTCTGTACAATCTTCTTCACGTGTGCATCGCTCCAAGTCTGAGACATCAAGGCCTATGAGGATATCGAAGAATATCAAGCCACTAGAGGATCGAAGCTGTGGCTGAATCTTATAGCCGAATCTTTTTTTTGGGTATAGACTAAAAGTAGTCCAAGACTCATTGATATTCTGGTAAAAAAGACTACTACTCTCATGGCATGCTGCTGGTGTAATTAACCCAAAATTATAATTAATCATGACATAATTGAGGTATGTACTGTTAGTAACAAAATTATCAAATATATAGTCTTAAGTAAAAATAATAGTAGATTCATATCAAATAAAAAAATTGTAAGATTTTACTAACCATTAAAAATTTCTAACTTTGTATCATGTCCAAGTTTAACTCCTTTACCTTTTTTCCGACCTCTTTTCTTTCTAATTATAGAACCTATTACCAAGATAAATAATATATACTGATAATTAGGCATTATTCATAAGTAAAAATTAACAAATAAAATAAAATTTTAAGACAAATATTACCATAGTTGCTTGCATCAACTGAAGGCTCAGATTGTAGTGGCTTTCAATCATAGCATCATTACTAGGTCTTAAGCATAATGAGATCAGCATCCTGCCAAAGATATAACACTTAAACTAAATTAGGAGATCAAGATATATTTTGTTAAAAAACTCTAAATCTAGAAGACCTATGGTGTTGTAGATTCTCGTACTAGAACATATAAGCAATGATGCAAATTTGGGTTGTAATCAGGAAGGTTGCGTTGAAGCTGAATAAATACCATGATTTTATATTCTCCTTCCCTAGAAACATTAGAATCGGACAGTATGACCTTTAAAATTTAACATATCAAAAACTAGCATAAGCAAGAATAGCTTTCTCATCAAATTTAGAAAGATAATATCTAAGAATAAATAGGGATACTTTAACTTTGTACTACGTTCATAAAAGTAGGCCAACACATTATCATGTACTACTAGATAAGAATTATTTTTCTATTGATATATCGCAAATACTCACTAACAATCTTACATTGTTAGATGTATATCCTAGAAGCCAATATGGCTGACACATTATCATAAGTCTAAGGTATAATTTTATACTTAATACATTGATTTAATCAATAAAAGGATAAATTTTATTTTCATTCAAGCGTGATGTATCCTTGAATCATCCATGAAATTAATACTTCGATATATATTCTCAAGATATTGAGAATTAGAGACATATATGATTAATTCCTAAATATTCTCGATCACAGTATCATCATGAGGATGATGATCAATCTGGATAGACTGACATACAAATCACTTCCTTTGAAATAGATGAGTTTCTAGTCTACAGTATAAAGATACTGAACAATGAGTGTGGATAGTTGTTAGAGAGCAACTAGTACTGAGCATGACCATACAAAAAATCACTTGAATTTTTACTCAATCATTAGTGATTATCTTGATGCTGTAGTTATGTAAATGATCCTTTGATCTGTGATGGTATGATTGCTTACAGTAAGGCTACTGAAGTTTGACTGACACATAAATATGACTTCAATGAGTCTTGTAGTGGATATTGACGATAGTGGATCGATTGTATGAGTAAGATATGCATCTAGATGAAATCTATCGATCTTGATAGAGAGGAGTAGTCCTATGAAATTTGAGAGATTAAGTCTAAGAGTATGTGGCTACAGCAGTGTGATTGATCGAAAAAATTTTTTATGAGGATCACAATTAGACTTGAGCTAATTAAATCTATTATATGATTGATGATGAGATTTGACAATATATCTAGTACCTGCCATCTAGTCGAAACTTATGATAGAGAGACTGAATCATATGTGGATTACACCTTAGATTTTTTTCGATTCTATTGGATTACCACTATACACTGCTAGATGTCACTGATGGATTGTGAGAGCTCACTAAGATTACTCAGGATCGATAATCCTTGATGAGTGAGAGTAAAATTATTCCAACCCATTGAAAAGAGTTTCAATGATACTATGATAGAGATCATGGTATATCTCACTATCAGATAGAATTGAGCCTGTGGAGTTACACAACAAAGAGATTAGATCTGGAATAAGCAATTAGATTTATAAAATCTCCATTAGATTTAGAGAAATCCTATTAGATTCAGGATAACCTTGCTAGTGCATGGTTGAACCTAATTTTTTTTTATATTTTAATTACTTATTTGATAAGATTAATTTAAGTTAATTATCTGTTAATAATCTAAATAAATTAGATTCATGAAGCTTCAATTGTTGGATGCCTATGGTTTTGAATCAAAACCATTAAGGGTTCAAACCCTTAATCAATTACCTTGATCGTTTGCATGGAGCGCCACTTGATTTCATAAAGTTGGGCGTGCCCACTTAAAAGAGGGCATATGGGATCTGCATGGAGCATTTCCTAAGCTCCATGTGGTATGTGAAAAAATGGATGCAAAGGCTTCAATAGTTGGCACCTAATAGATCTCCTAAAGGGGGTCAAATATCTAAGACTATAAAGATTCCTAATACAAGTAGGACTTATATTAAGGGACTATTTGGTTTTGAATAGGATTCAAACTTTTTATCTATTTAAAGGAGTCTTCTCTAAGGCTCTTCACATTAGATTTTCAGCAGCCCATGCCTCCAATAAGATCACTCCACGCCTCTCCCTCTCTTCTCCCTTCAAGTTCCAATGCCCAAAGGGTTGGGCATCCCCCATCTCCCCGCTTAAGAGGAGCTTGGGCATCCCACTTAGTGGCTGATTTTTAGATCTTGATTGCTACATAATCAAAAGAAGGAGAGCAAGAGAAGAAGAGAAGAAAAAAATCAAAAAAAAGATTAAAAAGTTGATCACGATTCAGACTTCGTTCAGATTCACAAGATGATTGTTCTTGGAGAAGAAAGATTAATATCAAAAAGGGCTGTTCCAGACTGATCCTGAGTGCATACCCATAGAGATTGAGTACTTGCATGGTTAAGAGAGAATTTACTCCCGTTCAAATTTAAATTTAAAGAAAAATTATGAAACAGGTATTTGATTTGATCACATATTTAATTTCAGCAAAACATTCAGTATGTATTTGATTTCAACATATGAAGTAGATCTTTGTATTCTATATTTTATGCATGTATGATTTAGATTAAAAGATATTTTAATCTTCTATTTCATTATATTATTTAGAAAAAAAATTTAAAACATACATGCATGCCCCGATATGAAATTCCAATGGTGGTATCAAAACCATGGGTTTCATATGCATGAAATTGACATATATATTTTGAAAAAAATTTTAAAATCTAATTTTTCTTAATACATGAGATATATAGATAATTACTTTGAATCTAAAATTTATTTTAAATTTAATTTTTAATTTTTATATTCGATATGTGAAGACATGCATAGATTTAAAATTTATTCTAGATTGATTTCTAGTTCATATATATATGATATATAGATACACGCATAAATCTGAAAATTATTTTGATCTGATTTATGATTCATATATGAGATATATGATTGTATATTTAGGTTTAAAAATTAGTCTCAATATGATTCATGATTTGTATATGAGATATATAATATCATATTAAAATCTAAATTTTTGTTTAGATCTAAATTTTATATACATATATGAGATATATACTTGTATATTAATTTTGAAAATTAGTTTCATGATTGAAAATTTATCCTTCATGCAAAGAATTTAGATCTAAAATTTAGTTTTAAAATCTAAAATTTATGTTTGTGCATGAAGATTTTGGTCATGAAAAAATCAAAAATTAGATCATATAATTAGATTACATCTAGAGCTTTTGATTTGAACATAATGAATCTAATTTGATTAAGTAATTGATCAAACTGAGTCAAGAGTTGATTAGCATTAGGTCAATTAAGTTTGAAGATCATATAATTATTGTTGATCAAATAGATTAAATTCATATATAGAATCGATTAATCTAAGGATCTAATTTGGCTCGATGGCTTGAGCATGATTTGCTTAAGCTAACCTATTTGAACCAATTGACCTATTGCTGTCTAAGATAAGTAATTTAGAGATGATTATTTAATTGGTTCCGTTCGTTAATCTAATCAATTTATTGATGTCTAAGAAAAGCAATAGGAGGATCCCCACCGATTTTTACTGAGCCAATCTAGAAGATTGAGTCTTGAATAAGGTTGCTTGGCAGTTTGATTTAGCCCATGCCAATTAGATCGATCATATGATGACTGATTAGATAAAATCTAAGTCTAAACCTTTTCATAAATATTAAGTCCATAGGTCTTCCACCTTATAGATGTGAAGAAGTGCTACTGGTGTTGATTATTCTCAACTGATCACAGTGGTTCAGTTGTACTAAGAATATGCAAACACTCTATTAATAAAAAGTTGCTCCAGGATAAGGATAGAGTTGGGCTCAATAACAATTAGGTAAGGGTCCCATTGATGGCTTTGCACCTGTTTGTGAACGGTGGGTTAGGTTTAACTAAAGAATATAGTCAATAACTGTTAGGTGAGCCTACATAACTTAGAGATCAAATTACTGTAACATGCTTAGAGAAGTATCTAGGCAAAGAGTTATCCATATATCGATGTGCGTGTTACTAATAATGTTAGGTGAGATACATGGCATCGATGAGATTGCAGCATCTATTAGAAATCTAGTTGTCGCATTAGGATTTTTGTTTTCCACCAGGAGAGTGGAAGGGTCTGAAAAATTAGTGAGACTCATTATTTGCTTCTTAAAGTCCCTAGAGCAAATATAATTTTAAAGTATAAAAGTCTAACTTGAATATCTACTCTTGCAGTTAAATCATGTTAGCTTCAAACTCTCTAGCCCACACCCTAGAGTCCAATCATTTGATCAGAACCAATTTTAAAAACTGACTTAAAAACCTCAAGATTATCCTGACTTTTAAAAAATTAGGCTATATACTTGATTAGGAACTCCTAATGTTACCAAACTATTGTACTGCTAAACAAAAAATAGCATATAAAAAGTAGACGGATGAAGACAATCGGGTTAAGTGCTATGTGCTGGCTTCCATATCAAATAGTTGTAGAGCCAGCATGAGCATATACCCACTGCCAGAGCTATGATCACTCACCTATAAGAGTTATATAGTGAGCAGAGCTACAAAACATGCTTTGAAGTGCCCAGGAGACTCTTCAATCTAAAGATGCACAAAGAGTAGTCAGTCCATGAGCACTTTATGACAATGATCAAGAATATTAAGAAGCTTGGAAAGCTCGGACTTGATATGCAGAATGAATTGTAGATGGATTTAATTTTTCAATCCCTTAAAAGTTTAAATAGTCAATTTATGATAAATTTTTATATGAACAAACTGGACTGCACTATGTCCAAACTGATCAACATGTTGGTCACTGCTGAGAGATCTTTGAAGAGTTCAAGGGATATTGTTCTCGCTGTGGAGTAGACTTCTTTATCCAAGAAAAAGTCTGATTGAAAGAAGAAGAGTAAATCCATGAAGAAGCAGAAGAAAGAGAAGAAGCCAAAGAAGGACGTTCCAAAAAAGACTGAAGCAAAGAGAAAGTATTTCTACTGTGATGCTTATGGCCATTGGAGAAGAAACTATCCACTCTATTTGGAGAGCCTAAAGATTAAAAAGGATGATAAATTTTTAGAACATATGCTCGTAATTGAATCTAATCTTACGATTTCTTTTACTTCTAGTTGGGTATTGGACTCTGGCTCGAGTGCTCATATATGTACTTCAATACTGGGTCTAATAGAAAATAGGAGGTTGAAAAAAGTTGACATGATCCTTCGATCGATAATGGAGTAAAAGTTACTATAGAAGCTGTTGGCACTTATCCTCTTTGAATACCATCAAGATTTAGATTAGATTTGAAAGACTATTATTTTATTCCTGTAGCTAGTCAAAATTTGACTTTCATATCTGTACTAGCAAAGGATGGTTTTGATTTAAATTTTTATAAATATTTTTATTTTATTTATTTATAAAATAAATTGATTGCACGTGATCTTTTAATTGGCAGTCTTTATAACTTGCATGTTGATGCGAATGTGAATTTAAATGAATAAATAGTGAGTACCATAGATCAAAAGAGATCCGGAGATGAAATTAACCAAAAGTACTTGTGGCATCATAAACTAGGCCATATTGGAGATGATAGGATGAACAACTGAAAAAGGATGGGATCTTTGACTCTTTTGATTTAGAATCATCTCCAGCTTGTGAATCTTATCTTTAAAAAAAATAGTCAAGTTATCCTTTGTGGGTATGGAGAAAGGACCATCGAGTTACTTATCCCGGTACACACCGATGTGTGTGGGTCATTTGATGCATAGATCAGGGGTGGTTATAGCTACTTTATCATCTTTATCGATGATCTGTCATGATATGGATATGTATATCTGATGAAACAAAAGTTTGAAATCTTTAAAAAGTTTAAAAAATTCAAAAATAAAGTAAAAAAATAAACAGACAAATCTATTAAGGTTCTTTGATCTGATCGAGGAGGTGAATATCTTAATCAAAAACTTCTAGGATATCTTAAGGATAACGGTATAGTCTCTCAATAGACTTCGAAAATACCTCAGCTTAATGGAGTATTCGAAAAAAAGAATAGGATCCTAGTAGATATGGTCAGATCTATGATGAGCTTCACTGATTTATCCTTATATCTTTGGAGACATGCCTTATAGACAATAATTCATTTATTGAATAGAATTCTGTCAAAATCTATTCCTACCATACCACATGAGATATGGTACAGTAAGAAGTCGAGTTTAGGTTATCTTAAGACTTGGAGATGTCTGGCCTATGTCAAGAAACATATGGCTGATAAATTAAAGGATAGATTTGTAATAGCTCGTTTTATTGGGTATCTAAAAGAATCAATGAGATACTACTTCTACTTTCTATAAAATCACAATGTGATTGTGAGTCGAAATGTCATAATTTTAGAAAAATAGTTTATCCAGGATGGTGGTAGTGGGAGGTTAGTTAAGCTTGAAGAGAAGGTCTTTGAAGAGCAAAGAGCTATGGATCCTCAGGAATCCATTATTCATGAGCCAGTAGTTGATGTTCTTCTACCACCTCATAGATCTAGCAGGATCTCCGACCTTCTGAAAGGTACATGGGTATGCTTACAGAGAAAGTGAAGAAAATATTTCTTATAGGAGATAAGGATCATGGTGATGATCCTAATATCTTTAATAAGATGATGTCTAATATTGATTTCGAAAAATGGTTAGATGCAATAAAGTTAGAAATTGACTAAATATACTCGAACCAAGTATAAACCTTAGTAGATCCATCTGAGGATATAGTATCCATTAGGTATAAATACATCTACAAAAGAAAAATAGATACAGGTGATAAGATAGAGACCTATAAAGCTAGGCTCATGACAAAAGATTATAGTCAGCGTGAAGGCATTGACTATCAGAAAATCTTTTTGTCTGTAGCTATGCTGAATCTATCCACACTCTGCTTGCTGTTGCTACTTATTATGATTATGAAATCTGATAGATAGATGTTAAAACTGCCTTCCTGAATGGATATCTTGAGAAAGATATCTATATGGAGCAGTCTTTGAGTTTCTCATCAGGTGATGCTGATCACTGAGTCTGCAAGCTATAAAGATCCATATATGGATTAAAGTAAGCTTTCAGAGTTGGAATCTTCATTTTGATGATGCAATCAAATCATTTGGTTTCATTAAGAATAAAGAGGAACCTTGTGTATATAAGAGAATCAGTGGAAGCACAATAATATTCCTCATATCATAGATAATATTCTCCTCATTGGGAATGATATTCCCTTGCTGATCTTGATCAAAAGATGATTGTCCAAGAAATTTTTCATGAAAGACCTAGGAGAAGCATCCTATATTCTTGGAATAAAGATCTATAAGGATAGAACTAAAAGGATGTTAGGTCTGTCACAAAAGCTGCACATAGAGAAAGTGCTGAAGAGGTTTAGCATAAAAAATTCTAAAAGAGGACTCTTACCTCTTAGGCATAGTATTCATCTTTCTAAAATGATGTGCCCAACCATATCTGAGGAAGTTCAGTGCATGAGTAGGATTCTTTATATCTCGGCTATAAGGAGCCTCATGTATGCCTTCCTGTGTACTCAACCTGATATCGCCCATGTTGTGAGTGTCACAAGCAGGTATCAGTTGAATCCAGATGAGAAACACTGAATAGCTGTCAAGAACATCTTTAAGAACTCGAGAAGAACTAAAAATTTATTCTTGACCTTTGGAAGAGGTTCTAAGTTGCAAGTTGAGGGATATACTTATTCAGACTTCATGTATGATCCTGATGATAGAAAGTCTACATCATGATATGTATTCGTGTGCAATGATGGCGTAGTCAGCTGCAAGAGTTTCAAGTAATCTATCATAGCTGATTCAACCACGGAAGCTCAGTATATCTCTACTTGGGATACTGTCAGGGAAGACTTTTGGTTCAAAAAATTTGATGCGGAGCTTGAGGTTATGACATCATATGCCATACTACTTTATTGCGACAATAATAGAGCCATAGCACTTGCTAAGAAGCTGAGGTCTCATCAAAAATCAAAGTACATCGAGCAACGGCTCCATATCATATGCGACTACCTCAAAAAAAAAAATATCGAGCTGTGAAAAATAGATTTCGCTGACAATATGGCAAACCCGCTGACAAAGCAATTGAGCCATCCCAAGATGGAAGTCCATCAAGAGAAAATGAGACTTAGATTAGTAGCCAATTGATTTTAGTCCAAGTGAAAGATTGTTAGATGTATGTCCTAGAAGTCAATACAGCTGACACATTATAATAAGTCTAGGATATAATTTTATACTTAATACATTGATTTGATCAATAAAAGGATAAATTTTATTTTTATTCAAGCATCATGTGTCCCTGAATCATCCATGAACTTATTACTTCGATACATATTCTTAAGATGTTGAGAATTAGAGGTATTTATAATTAATTTTTAAATACTTCTGATCATAGTATCATCATGAAGATGATGCTCGATCTAGATAGACCAGCATACAAATCATTTTTTTTGAGATATGTGAGTCTTTAGTCTACAGTATAGAGACATAGAGTGACGAGTGTGGATAGTTGTTAAAAAATAACTAGTACTGACATGATCATACGAGAGATTACTTAGATTTCTACTCGATCGTCAGTGATTGTCTCAATATTGTAGTTGTGTGAATGATTTTTTGACCTACGATGGTATGATTGCTTATAGTGAGACTGCTAAAATTTGACTGAGACATAAATATGGCCTCAATGAGATATTATGATGGATGTTGATGACAGTTGATCTACTGTGGGAGTAAGGTATGCATCTAGATAGAATCTATCAATCTTGATAGAGAGTAGTCTTATGAGATTTGAGAAACTAAGTTTGAGAGTCTGTGGCCACAGCAGTGTGATTGATGAAAAAAATTTCTATGAGGATCGTAATTGAATTTGAGCTAATCAAATCTATTATATGACTGATGATGAGGTTTGATGATCTATCAATGACTTGTCATCTAGTCGAGACTCATGATAGAGAGACGGAATCACATGTAAACTACACCTTGAGATTTTTTCGATTCTATTAGGTTGTCACTATATACTATGAGGTGTCACTGATAGATTGTGGGAACTCACTAGGATTGCTCAAGATCGACAATCCTTAATGAGTTAGAGTGAAATTATTCTGATCTATTGAAAAAAAGTTTAATGATACTATGATAGAGATCATGATATATCTTACTATCAAATAGAATTGAGCCTATGGAGTCATACAACAAAAAGATTAGATCTGGAATAAGCAATTGAGCTGATAAAGTCTCAATTAAGTTTAGAGAAATCCTATTGGGTTTAGGATAACCTTGCTAGCACATGATTGAACCTATTTTTTTTTTTACATTTGAATTACTTATTTAATAAGATTAATTCAAATTAATTATCTGCTAATAACCTAAATGAATTAGATTCATTGGGCTTCAATTGTTGGATGCCTAGGATTTTGGATCAAATGCATTAAGAGCTCAAACACTTAATCAATTACCTTGATTGTTTGCATGGGGCACCATTTTATTTGATCAAGTTGGGCATGCTCATTTAAAAGAGAGCATATGGGACTAGCATGGGGCATCCCCTAAGCCCCATATGGCATATGAAAAAGTGGGTGCAAAGGCTCCAATAGTTGGCACCTAATGGATCTTTTAAAGGGGGTCAAATATCTAAGGCTACAATGATTCCTAATGCAAGTAGAACTTATATTAAGGGCTATTTGATTTTGAATAGGATTCAAATCTTTTGTCTATTTAAAGGGGCCTTCTCTAAGGCTCTTTACATTAGATTTTCAGCAGCCCATGCCTCTCATAAGATCACCCCATGCCTCTCCCTCTCTTCTCCCTTCAAGTTCCAACACCCGAAGGGTGGGGCATCCTCCATCTCCATGCCCAAAAAGAGCTTGGGCATCCTACTTGGTGGTTGATTTTCAGACTTTGGTTGCTGCATAATCAAAGGAAGGAGAGCAAGAGAAGAAAAAAAGAAAAAGATCAAGAAAAAAATCAAAGAGTTGATCATGATCCAAACTTCGTTCAAAATCGTAGGATGATTATTCTTAGAGAAAAAAGATCAACATCAAAGAGGGATGTTCCAGACTAATCCTGAGTGGATACCCATAAAAGTTGGATACTTGCAGGCTAAGGAAGAATCTTCTCTCTTCCAGATCTAGATTCGAAGAAAGAAATTATAAAATAGTTATGTGATTCTACCACATCTTTAATTTCAGCCATAAATTCAGCATATATTCGATTTTAGTATATAAAGTAGATCCTTGTATTTTATGTTTTATGCATGCATGATTTAGATTAAAAGATAATTTAATCTTCTATTCCATTGTATTGTTTAAAAAAAAAAATTAAAATACATATACATGCCCCTATATGAAATTCCAACATACATAACATCTGATCTCTCTGATGGAAGATCGATATTGGTTGGAAGATCTAGGGATGGGCCTGCTACAGATCAAGCACAACATTAAAGAAGTTATATATGGATGATAGTGCAAGATTTAATTATATAATTATGGATGACAATGCAAGATTTAAAATAATATATTTTGTTAGCTAATATTTCAATGGTCTGTAACTAAGTTAATTAAAAATGAAAAATTATTATAATTGATAAGCCTCAAGCTTAAACTGATACAAAGGGATAAATTTTAATATACTACTTCAATTCTTGAACGGATTGTTCCTACATATTTCATTCGATAATACGGAGCTATAGATACCTCCGACCCATCTATTAGATGGTTAGATTAAATTTTGACCCTCTTGTATCCATCTCTTCCATCTTATCTCATATAAGCAGTTATCATAGCCTTCCTGTGCCTCCGACCGCCTCTCCGAGCCCCCTACCCCTACCTGAGCCCCGCTCAAAAATTAAGACTAAATTTTTTTTAAAAAAAATAAAATAAAAATTTAAAAATAGTACTTAAATCAGAGAACAATAAAGTAAATAAAGTACACCAGCAGAGACCTGAGGCCTGAGCATGCAGGGCATGCCTCGGCTCCGTGTTTGCAATGCTGCCTGGCACCTTCCCTCGATCCGAGCGCTCTACATATCGAGACCTAAATTTTGTACTTCTAATTAATTAGTTAATTAATTAAACATCTAATTAATTAATTTAATTAATATTTAATTATTAGTTTTTAATATATAATTATACTTAATTAACATAATTTAAATAAAAAATAACTTTAGTGACGGTATTAGCTGTCGTTAATGTTGTCGCACAGGGACTGAGGAGCGAGAGGGCAGCAAAGGACGAAATGCTGGATCGTAGATGTGGCTACGGAGATGAGAGTGCAGGGATAGGGTTGTGAGGAGGCGCAGGTCGGGGCCACGGGATCAGGCCGGCGGGGTGAGGCCATGGGCTAGGGGAGGTGGGGTAGGGGCCGTGGGGTCGGGCAAGCGATGTTGGTGTCAACGGGATCGGGGCGGCTGTGGGCATGGAGGGATGCGGGCTTGAGGCCGCAGGGTTGGGCCGACAACATCGGGGTCGACGAGGTCGGGGTGGCCGTGGGTGTGGAGATATGCAAGCTCGAGGTCGGCAGGGTCGGGGCAGCTGCGAGCATGGAGGGACACGGACTGGGGCTGCGAGGTGTCGGAGGGATGGGGTGTTTGGGCACCGATGAGATGATAAGGCGCCAGTGAGAGGATGGGGCATTTGGGCACCGACGAGAGGAGAGGATGAGGGAAAGGGGAGTTGGGGGGTTTGAGGGGGTTTGGGCATCGACGAGAGGGAAGGGGAAAGGATGATGGGGTGTTTGAGTGTGTGAGGAAATTTTTTTCTCCACCATGCTTATAATATGTGGTAGAGTATTAGCGATGGCAAAACCACCATTGCTAATATTGTCGGTAAAAGTATTAGCGATGGCAAAATCTATCATTGAAAAAGTAGAGTTGTCACTAATACTTTTATCAGAAAAATATATTTTTTTATAATTTTTAAATAATATTTTTAAAATTATTAGTGATGGCAAACTTACCGTCGGTAAAATATTAGCGACAACTATAGCTGTCACTAAAAACAGGGAGCCGTCGCTAATACTTTTATTTTTTCATAAATTTTTAAATAATTTTTTTTATTTTTTTCTAATATGATATAATTTTAAAATTTAAAGTCTATCTTCACCATTTATTATTTAAATAATTATTGTTAAAATATTATCATAAAAGATCACCTCGATCTGATAGTTTAGCTATGTCGATCAATAAAATTTGATTTTGATGGTCATGAATGATCATATAATGATCTGATAGATAGAGATCACCGATATATCTAAAAATTTATAATAATAATTTTGATGATATTTGTATCATACTACCAAAATTTTACTTCAATCAGACATCATTATCATGATCAATTTAGCACAGGATGATTTCGATCGTTAAATAAAAATTAAGTGATCAAAAGGCCAAACAGCATATGATTATTAGAAAATTTTTTAGATAAATGATCTTTACTACTACTTTGATCATTTATATGGTGGTGATCAAAAAATTCAATCTGCATATATATAAACCATCCATGCTAACTAGATCTTACAAAAATATAAGTATAATTACTGAAGGATTTTAAGAATGAGTATCAAGAGACATATAATTTTGGATCATTTATACATGCATATTTAAAATTTCATGATCATCATTGTATAAATGATCAAAATAGTAGTAAAGATTATTTATCCAAAAAATTATCTTATAATCAGACATTGTTTGCCTTTTGATCTTCATTTTTTATTGAACGATCTAAATAATTTCGTGCTAAATTGATCATGATAATAATGTTCGATTGAAGTAAAATTTTGATAGTATACTATAAATATCATCAAGATCATCGTTATAAATTTTTGGATCCATCGATGATCTGTATCTATCAGATCACAATACGGTCATTCATGACCGTCAGAATTAAATTTTATTGATTGACATAGTTGGGGATACTGAATTAAGATAATTTTTTATGATGATATTCTAACGATAATTATTTAGATAATGAATAGTGAAGATAAGTTTTAAATTTTAAAATTATATCATATTCAAAAAAAATAAAAAAATTATATTCTGTCTCTTATTAGTGACAGCACATGCCATCGCTAATACTCTTGCTACCATCGTTGATAAGTTTAATAAATAAAAAAAAATTATTTTTTATGATGACAGTTTCGTTTTTAATAATACCATTGTTAATAATTATTAGAGATGATGACAACCATCGCTAATACTCTTTTCATGACCTCTAATAAGTTTAATAAATAATTTTTTTTTACGATAGCTAGTTCCGTCGCTAATGATTTTTTTTAGTCTAATACTCTTTCTGTCATTCCTAATAAGTTTAAAAAATAATTTTTTTTATGACAGCTTATTTGTTGATCATGATTGGTGGTTGGTAAATAATATTATTAGTGATGGCTATATTACCGTCACTATTAACCGTCGGTAAAAATTTTATTAGTGATGGAAAAGATGTCGTTGGTAATATCGTTGCTAATACTAGCCATTAGCAACAACGAATATGCCATCGCTAATCGTCATCACTAATACCTTAATTTCTTATAGTGAAACTAGTTTTGACACTAAAACATCACTGATTACAATAGTAGTACATGTTATTTGGTACTTTGTACAATATATTTATGTATCAAACCCATGCTACTAGCTAGATTATATAGCCGCCGCTTGATGTTGAGTTCATTATCAATTTATGAAAAAACTAAATATTTTCAAAGAAATATGTATGTTTGAGATTTGTTCTTCTTAGTCAATATTATATTATTTATTCGCTCAACGTGATTAGACCCCACTTCATTGTGTTATGTTGTTTATTGGGATAGTATAGCTCATTATTCTTTTATTCCTATTTTTCAAATCCTGAATCATGGAATGCTCGGACTTAAGGGAGCATGTTAGATTAGTTCAAGCAATTAGTAATTCTGGCTATCTTTGTCACTTGTGTCAATTAGTCTTCTTATTAATTTAGCTTAGATTTAAAGATTTTACATGGATCAAGTATCATTGTTGATAAGAATGATTGATTGAACTAATTTTCAAGGATTCAAGAATTATTATTATTGGCCAAAATTATGGTGATTTGATCAATAGCCTTGCATGCTTGTATGGTTCGTCTTAAAGGCATGCGATATTTGTTATGCACTTGGTTTAGGGCGTGATAGATTAAATTGTATCAAAACCTATGTTTAAGGTCATTAGAGATTGTAAATAAATTGTGATAGAAATAGTGGTATGGACAAAGATCCTTAATTTGGACTCATTCGAAAGGATGAGTGCCGAGTAGGATTAGTTCATGAGATGTCTCTATTTGCTTTTTTTGTTTATATATCTATGTTCTCTTGTCTTAATCTTATTTGTGATGATTATTTTATTTCCATTGAAATCAAAATGTCACCTCATCTTACTCACAGCTAAAATGTAATGAATTGCTTGGGAATTCTCAAGGCATGGGAATTTGTATTTAAACTTCTGATTTGTTGGATTTTGATCACAATTAAGTGTAAGAGTATTTGCCATGAAATACTATTGTGCATTGTAATTATTTGTTTACTTGTTATTTGAATGAATTTTGGAAGTTCAATTTTATATAGGGGTGACATTAGTTCCAGCTTGAAGTCAATCATTTTAGTGGAAGTTTAGGGTTCATTAATAAGAAGTGGTTTAAAGTTTGGACTAAGAAAGGTTTTTATAATATTTAACTAAAATATTTTGTTAGTTTTAAATTTGTATGTGGATCATATGATGATATTGAATGTAGTAATTGATTTATGGCTTGGTCAAGATAGATGTGCGCAAGGTAAATCAGTGATGAGACTCAAGAGTTCCTCTATAGCTTCGTTTGGTATTTGAAATTCTTTGACTTTCTCAATTTATGATATAGAATAATATTTTAGTTGGAAGTCATTTAGCAAATCTAGAAAACTTTAGTATTGTAGATCAGAGTATGCAGTAGAAGTATGGTGATTTGAATTATTTTGTAATCTTGTCGGCAATATTAACTTTTTGATTTGGAAGATTATGATAGGTGACTTAATTTGAATTTCTTATAGAGGATTTCATTGGTAATGGAGAATATAATATTTTTTATTTTTGGTTAATCTATATGTCATTGCATGATTTTCACTGATGGGCTTTTCTACCTTATGTGGATTAGCATCTTCAATCTAGGATTAGTGGACTATCAGTTCTTGATTTTGGACTAAAAGCATTTTTGTGTGGATTTCTTTTCTCCTTCAATGAAGCTTGTACTCTTCTATTTATTTGAAAGAGTGTGAGTGTGTCTATCAATCTTATATTCTATGCTCAAATATTTGATTATTTAAGAAATAATTGATGTCTTTGGCAAAAGAAACTTGGCATTCTTATTTAGAATTATCACATTGATTTTCATTTGCAAGAGATGAAGATATCTGATTTAGATCATTGATAGAAAAATCAATTCCTAAAGTACTGACCTTTTTCATTGTGATAAGATATGATAATGAAATCATATTGATAAGTTACTTACAAGCTTGAAGTTGAGATCATAACAATGTACCCGTATGTTATTGAGAAAATTTCAGGGACGAGATTTTATGTAGAGAGGAAGAATGTGAGACTGCACCATCTAGGCTAGTCTAGAGTTCCAAATGACCCAACCAATCTAGGCAAGCCCCTCACATGAGGAGACAAGGAACTTGACTCTCATTGGGAGTCCTCTTTCTCCCTTAACTCCCAAATCAAGTCCATCTTCAAACCCAATTCCATCAGGTAAAGAAGTCTAGGGCTCGTCAGATTTGGGCAAAGCCTTAGGCTTTGTCTATAAAGAGATTCTAGATTTCTTCTCTAGCAACACACCTTTGGCAATCTCTGATTATAGCTATGAATGTCTAGTTTTTTTCATAGGGAGTTCTCTCGGATTCTCCATTGGTGTAGCTTTGATTTCTTATTAGAGTCTGTTGATCCAAAAAATAATTTTGATGAATATAAAATATTTAAATATATGATGGTACTTATAGTTTGTTAAAATATATGTTGAGAAAGTTTCAGAAATCTAAAATTATATCAAGAATGCCTAAGCAATTGCAAAAGTTGAAAGCCAAAGAAAGCAAGTTTGAGAAACTATATTATGAAAAACATGATGGTGGAAGCCAAGAGTCATCCTGTATATCAAGGGATGACTCTAGCATGCAAAACTCAACTGGCACAAAACTATAAGCTGATCCCAAGATTGTGTGAGTAGACTCTCATAAACAAGATAGAGAGCTATATTTCTTAGCTTGGACCTCAAGTTAGCTCTAAGTTACCTCAGGTTGACCTCAAGCCTACTTCGAGTCTGCCCCTAGTTAGCCAAGTCGACTCTCTTAGACAAGATATAGAGGTGTTAAAATGGATCTGAGCCTGAGTCGACCCAAAGCTACCTCGTATCGACCCCCAGTTTAACAAAGTCTATAGGGTTCAGGTATTGCAGCAGATGGGTGATATTTAAAAATTTTCTCTTAATGAACACCATGACAACCAAACCCTAGAACCCAGAAATCCCTTGATGATTAGAATCAAAGCTGAATTTAAATATTTTATTCAGAAGCATACCTGTGTAGGTCGATCGATTTCCATAAAGCACCCAAGTGTTTGCCCTCCAATGGTGATCCACACTGGACTTGATCAAAGTTACTCCTTCAAGAAATCTTATCGCTCAGTTCTTCCTCCAAGAATTCTTTTAGCCTTTCTAGAATCAAACCCTTCTCAAGGATCTCCTAGAACACTCTTCCTCCTTGCTTAATTCTCTCTTGCCTCTTTCTAATGCTCTTCCTATTCTCTTCCCTATGCTCATCTTAAAGACACTTGACTTGTCTTAACAAGAGAAGACTTATCTTAATAAGAGAAGGAAGAGAATTGATTTTTGGATTGGTTTGATCTAGACTCATCGGATGATTCCTATTTTGTTAAATGTATGCCCTAGAAGCCAATACGGCTAACACATTATAATTTGTCTAGGATATAATCCTGTACTTAATACATTGATTTGATCAATAAAAGGGCAAGTTTCTATTTCATTCAAGAGTAATGTGTCCTTGAATCATCCATGAAATTAATACTTAGATACATATTCTCAAAGTGTTGAAAATTAGAGGTATGTATAATTAATTCCTAAATACTTCCGATCATAGTATCATCATGAGGATGGTGATCGATCTGAATAGACCGACACACAAATCACTTCTTTTAGGATAGATGAGTCTCTGATCTATAGTATAAAGGTACAAAATGACAAGTATGGGCAGTTGTTAGAGAACAACTAGTACTAAGCGTGACCGTTTGAGAGGTCTTTTGGATTTCTACTCAATCATCAGTGATTGTCTTGATGCTGTAGTTATGTGAATGATCTTTTGACCTATGATGGTATGACTACTCACAATGAGGCTGCTGGAGATTGACTGATACATAAACATGATCTTAATGAGTTTTTGTAGTGGATGTTAGCGATAGTTGATCCACTGTAGGAATAGAGTGTGTATCTAGATGGAACCTATCGATCTTGATAGAGAGAAGTAGTCCTATGAGATTTAAGAGGCTAAGTCTGAGAATCTGTGACCACAGTAGTGTGATAGATAAAAAAAAAATTTATAAAAATTACAATTGAACTTGAGCTAATCGAATCTATCATATGACTGATGATGAGGTTTGACGATATCCATGACCTACCATCTAGTAAGGACTCACGATAGAGAGATTGAATCATATGTGAACTATATCTTGAAATTTTTTTTTAATTTTACTGGGTTGCCACTACATACTGCTAGGTATTACTGGTAGATTATGAGAGCTCACTAGAGTTACTCAGGATCGACAATTCTTGATAAGTTAGAATGAAATTATTCTGATTCATTGAAAAGAGTTTTAATGATACTATAATAGAGATCATGATATATCTCACTATCAAATAGAATTAAATCTATGAGGTCATATAATAAAGAGATTGATCTGGAGTATGCAGTTAGATTTATGAAATCTCAATTAGATTTAGAGAAATTCTATTGGATTCAGGATAATCCTGCTAGCATATGGTTGGACCTAATTTTCTATTTATATTTAAATTACTTATTTAATAAGATTAATTTAAGTTTATTATTTATTAATAATCTAAATAAATTAGATTCATTAAGCTTCAATTGTTGGGTGCTTAGGGTTTTGGATCAAATGCATTTAGGGTTCAAACCCTTAAACAATTACCTTGATTGTTTGCATGGGGCGCCATTTGATTTGATCAAATTGGGCATGTCCACTTAAAAGATGGCATGTAGGACTAGCATGGGGCATCCCCTAGGCCTCATGTGGCATATGAGAAAGTGGGTGCAAAGGCTCCTATAGTCGGTGCCTAATAGATCTCCTAAAAGGGGTCAAATAACTAAAGTAATAAAGATTCCTAATGCAAGTAGGACTTGTATTAAGGGACTATTTAGTTTTGAATAGGATTTAAACTTCTTGCTTATTTAAAGGGGCCTTATCTAAGGCTCTTAATATAAGATTTCCAGCAGCCCTCATGCCTCCTAAGAGTCCCCATGCCTCTCCCTCTCTTCTCCTTTTTAGTTCCAACACCCAAAGGTTGGGCATCCTCCATCTCCATGCCCAAAGTAGTTTGGCCGTCTCCCCTCTTGCTTGCTGATTTTCATATCTTGGTTGCTACATAATCAATAGAAGAAGAATAAGAGCAGAAGAGAAGAAAAAGATCAAAAAAAAGATTAAAGAGTTAATCACAATTCAGACTTCGTTCAGATTTACAGAGTGATTGTTCCTAGAGAAAAAAGATCAACACCAAATAGAGCTGTTTCAGAATTATCCTGAGTGGATACCCGTAGAGGTCGGATACATACATGGCTAAGAAAGAATCTCCACTCTTTCAGATCTAAATTCAAAAAAAAAAATTATAAAATAGATATATGATTCGATCACATATTTAATTTCAACATGCATTCAATTTCAGCATATGAAGTAGGTCCTTGTGTTCTATATTTTTATGCATGCATGATTTAGATTAAAAAATATTTTAATTTTTTATTTTATTATATTATTTAAAAAAAATTTGAAACATGCATGCATGTCCTAATAAAAAATTTCAACAGTAGTATCAGAGCCATGGGTTTCATATGCATGAAACTAACATACATACTTTTGAAAAAAATTTAAAATCTAATTTTTGATACATGAGATATATAGATGATTGATTTGAATCTAAAATTTATTTTAGATTTAATTTTTAGTTCATATATTTGATATGTGAAGGCATGCATAGATATGAAGTTTATTCTAGATCGATTTTTAATTCATATATATATGATATATAGATGCATGCATAAATTTAAAAATTATTTTGATCTAATTTATAATTCATATATGAGATGTATGATTACATATTTAGGTCTAAAAATTAATTTTAATATAATTCATGATTTATATATAAGATATATGATATCATGTTATGATCTGAATTTTTATTTAGATCTAAATTTTACATATATATTTGAGATATATGCTTGCATGTTAAATCTAAAAATTAGTTTTTTGATTTAAAATTTATTTTTTATGTAAAAAATTTAGATCTAAAATTTAATTTTAGAATATAAAATTTATGTTTGTGCATGAGAGTTTTGGTCATGAAAAAATCAAAAATTAGATCATGTAATTAGATTGCATCTAAAATTTTTGATTTTAATATAATAGATCTAATTTGATTAAGTAATTAATGAAATCAAGTCAAATATTGACTAGGATTAGGTCAATAAGTTATAAGATCATGCAATTATTGTTGATCAAATTGATTAAATCCATATATAGAATCAATTAACCTAAGGATCTAATTTGGCTCGATAGCTTGAGCCTCATTCACTTAAGCTAATCTATTTGGATCAATTGATCTATTGGTGTCTAATATAAGTAATTAAGAGATGATTATTTAATTAATTTTGTTCACTAATCTGATCAATTTATTGATGTCTAAAGAAAGCAACGGGGGATCCCCACCGATCTTCACTTATCTGACCAATTTGAAAAATTAAGTCTTGAATAAGATTGCTTGGTGGTTTGATTTTATCCATGTCAATTAGATCGATTATATAATGACTGATTAGATGAGACCTAAACCTAAACCTTCTCATAAATATTAAGTCCATTAGTCTTTCACTATTATAAATGTGTAGGTGTGCGCTACTGGTGTTGATTGCTCTCAGCTGATCACAGTGGTTCAGTTACATCAGGAACACGCAATCACTTTATTGGTAAAGAGTTACTCCAGGATAAAGATAGGGTTGGACCCAATAACTATTAGGTGAGGGTCTCAATGATAGCTTTGCACCTACTTGTGAACAGTGAATCAGGTTTAACTAAAGAGTGTGGTCAATAACTGTTAGGTGAGCCAATATAACTTAAAGACCAAGTCACTGCAACATGCTTAGAGAGACATCTAGGTAAAGAGTTATCCATGCATCAGTGTACATATTATCAATAAATATAAGGTGAGATACATGGCATCAATAGGATCGTAGTATCCATTAAGAATCTACTTGTTGCATTAGGATTTTTATTTTTCATCTGGAAAGTGGAGGAATCTAAAAAATTAGTGAGAGTTATTGCTTGCTTCTTAAAATATCTAGAGTAAATATTAATTTAAAGTATAAAAATCTAACTTAAATCTCTACTTTCGCAGTTAAACCATATCAGCTTCAAATCCTCTAGCCCACATCCTTGAGTCCAATTGTTTAACCAAAACTAATTATAAAGACTGGCTTAAAAATCTCAGGATTGTCCTGACTTCTAAAAGATTAGGCTATATACTTGACCAAAAACTCCTAGTATTACCAAACTATCCTACTACTGAATAAAGATAGCTTACAAAAAGTGGACAGATAAAGACAGTCGAGTTAAGTGCTATGTGCTGGTATCCATGTCAAACAAGTTATAAAGTCAGCATGAGCATATACCCACTGTCAGGGCTATGATCATTCACCTACAAGAATTATATGGTGAGCAGAGCCATACAGCATACTTCAAAGTATCCAAGAGGCTCTTCAATCTAAAGATGCATGAAAGATAGTCATTCCATGAGCATTGCATGACAGTAATCAAGGATATTGAAGATCTTGGGAAGCTCGCGCTTGATATGAAAAAAATTACAGATAAATTTGATCCTTCAATCCCTTACGAGTTCATATAATCAATTTATTATCAATTTTTATATGAACAAACTTAATTTCACTATACTCAAACTTGTCAATATATTGGTCACTACTGAAGAAACCTTGAAGAGTTCAAGGGGTACTGTTCTCGCTTTGGAGTAGACTTCTCTAACCAAGAGAAAGTCTGATTGAAAGAAGAAGAGTAAATCCACTAAGAAGCAGAAGAAAGAGAACAAGTCAATGAAGGACGTTCCAAAGAAGGCAAAAGCAAAGAAAAAGTATTTTCACTGTGATGCTGACAGCCACTAGAGGAGAAATTATCCACTCTACCTGGAGAGCCTAAAGACTAAAAAGAATGATAAACCTTCAGAAGGTATGCATAATTGAATTTAACCTTATGATTTCTTCTACTTCTAGTTGGATATTGGACTCTAATTCAAATACTCATATATGCACTTCAATGCAGGATCGAATAAAAAGTAGGAGATTGATGAAAGGTGATATGATCTTTCAGATCGACAATGGAGTAAAAATTACTGAAGAAATCATTGACACATATCCTCTTCCATTACTGTTAGAATTTAGATTAGATTTGAAAGACTATTATTTAATTTCTATAGCTAATCGAAATTTGATTTTCATATCTGTGCTAGCACAAAATAGTTTTGATTTTAATTTCAATAAAAATTTTTATTCTATTTATTTATAAAATAAATTGATTGTATTTGATCTTTTAATTGACAGCCTATATCACTTGCATGTTCATGTAAATATAAATTTAAACGAGCAAATAATGAATGTCGTAGATCAAAAGAGATCAGAGATAAAATTAACCAAAAGTACTTGTGGCATTATAGACTAGGTCATATTGGAGAAGACAGGATAAATAAATTAAAAAAAGATGAGATCCTTGGCTCTTTTGATTCAGAGTCATACCTAACTTGTGAATCTTACTTTCAAAAAAAAATGACCAAGTTATCCTTTATGGGACTGCAAAAAGGCCACTGAGTTACTTGTTCTAGTATACACTGACTTATGTGGATCATTTGATGTGCAAGTCAGGGGTGGCTATATCTACTTTATCACCTCTATCGATGATCTGTCATGGTATGGATATATGTATCTGATGAAACACAAGTCTAAAACCTTTGAAAAGTTTAAGAAATTCAAAAATAAAGTAGAAAAATAAATAAACAAACTCATTAAAGTTCTTCGATCTGATCAAGGAGGTGAATATCTTAGTCAAAAATTTACAACGGTATAGTCTCTCAATAGACACCTCCTGAAATATCTCAACTCAATGGGATATTCGAAAGGAGGAATAGGACTCTATTAGATATAGTCAGGTCCATAATGATCTTCACTGATTTATCCTTATATCTTTCGAGACATGCCTTATTAACTATAATTCATTTATTGAATAGGATTTCATCAAAATTCATTCCTACCATACCGTATAAGATATGGCATAATAAAAAGCCGAGTCTAAGTTATCTTAAGACTTGAGGATGTTCGGCATATGTCAAGAGACAGATAGCTAATAAATTAAAGGATAGATCTGTAATAGCTCATTTTATTAGATATAAAAAAAATCAATGGGATATTACTTCTACTTTCCATAAAATCATAATATGATTGTGAGTCAGAATACCATATTCTTAGAAAAATAGTTTATTCAGGATGGTGGCAGTGGAAGGATAGTTGAGCTTGAAGAGAAAGTCTTTAAAGAGCAAAGAGTGATAGATCCTCAGAAGTCCATTATTCATAAGTCAGTAGTTGATGTTCCTTCACTACCTCATAGATTTAGCAGGATATCCCGACCTTTTGAAAGGTACATGGGTATATTTATAAAGAAAGTAAAGAAAATATTCTTTATGGGAGATAAGGGTCATGGTGATGATCCTAATACCTTTGATGAGGCGATGTCTGACATTGATTTTGAAAAATGGTTGGATGCAATGAAGTCAAAAATTGACTCAATGCACTCAAATTAAGTATAGACCTTAGTAGATCCACCTGAGGGTATAGTACCCATTGGGTGTAAATGGATCTATTAAAAAAAAATAAGTATCGATGGTAAGGTAAAGACCTATAAAATTAGGCTCATAGCAAAAGATTATAGTCAGTGTGAAGGTATTGATTATTAAGAAACTTTTTCATCCGTAATTATACTAAAATCCATCTGTATTCTGCTTACTATTGCAGCTTATTATGATTATGAAATCTGATAGACGGATGTGAAAACTACTTTTCTGAATAGATATCTTAAGGATTATATCTATTTGGAGTAGCCTTTGGGTTTCACGTCTAGTGATGGTGATCACAAAGTCTACACACTACAAAGTCCATATACAGATTAAAGCAAGCTTCTCAGAGTTGGAATCTTCATTTTGATGATACGATCAAATCATTTAGTTTCATCAAAAATAAAGAGAAATCTTATGTATACAAAAAGATCAGTAGGAGCGCAATAACATTCCTCGTATTGTATGCGGATGATATTCTCCTCATTGAAAATGATATTCCCATGCTGACCTCGATCAAAAGATGGTTGTCCAAAGAATTCTTCATGAATGACCTAAAAAAAATATTCTATATTCTTAGAATAAAGGTCTATAGAAATAGATCTAAAAGAATGCTAGACCTATCACAAAAACTGTATATAGAGAAAGTGCTGAAGAAGTTCAACATGAAAAACTCTAAAAGAGGACTCTTACCTCTAAGAGATGATATTCATCTTTTCAAGATGATGTGTCTGACCATATCTGAGGAAGTTCAGCACATAAGTAGGATTCCTTATACTTGGACCATAGGGAGCCTCATATATGTTATGCTATATACTCGATCTGATATTATCCTTGCTGTGAGTGTCACGAATAAGTATCAGTCAAATTTAGATGAGGAGCACTAGATTGCTGTGAAAAATATCCTTAAGTATTGGAGAAGAATTAAGAATTTATTCTTAGTCTTTGAAAGAGATTTTGAGTTGTGAGTCGAGGGGTATACTAATTCAGACTTTATGTCTAATCCTGATGATAGAAAGTCTACGTCAGGATATGTGTTCGCATACAATGGTGGCACAGTCAGTTGGAAGAGTTTCAAACAATCCATCATAACAGATTTTACCATAGAAGCTGAATATATCACTGCTTCGGATGCTGTAAAGGAAGGCTTCTAGTTCAAGAAGTTCATCGTGAAGCTTGGAGTAATGACATCAGATGTCATACTACTTTATTGCAACAACAATGGAGCCATAGCACTTACTAAAGAACTGAGGTCTCATCAAAAATCTAAGCACATCAAGCGGTGGTTCCATATCACACGCAACTATCTTGAATAGAAATATATCGAGGTACGAAGAGTAGATTCTGCGGATAATATGATAGACCTGCTGACAAAATAATTGAGCTAGCCAATGATGAAAGTCCACCTTGAGAAGATGGGACTTAGATTAATGGCTAATTGATTTTAGTCCAAGTGAAAGATTATTAGATGTATATCCTAGAAGCCAATACGACTGACATATTATAATTTATCTAGGACATAATTTTATACTTAATACATTGATTCGATCAATAAAAGGAAAAGTTTTTTTTTTTATTTAAGAGTAATATATATTTAAATTGTCTATGAAATTAATACTTTGATATATATTCTCAAAGTATTAAGAATTAGAGGCATATATAATTAATTCTTAAATATTTTTAATCATAGTATCATCATAGAGACGATGATGGATCCAGATGGACCGATGCATAGATCGCTTCTTTTGGAATAAATGAATCTCTGATTTACAGTATAAAGACACTGATTAACGAGTGTGGATAGTTATTAGAGAATAATTAGTACTGAGTGTGATCATATGAGAGATCACTTGAATTTCTACTCAATCATCAATGATTGTCTCGATATTATAGTGGTGTGAATGGTCTTTGACTTATGATAATATGACTGCTCATAGTGAGGTTGTTGGAGTTTTACTAACATATAAATATGATTTTAATGAGTCTTTCTAGTAGATGTTGGCGACAGTTGGTCTACTGTAAGAGTAGGGTGCGTATCTAGATAGAATCTATCGATCTTGATAGAAAAGAGTAGTCCTATGAGATTTGAGAGGCTAAATCCGAGAGTCTATGACCATAGTAATATGATAGATGGAAAAGAATTTTTATGAAGATCATAATTAGACTTGAGCTAATCAAATCTATCATATGACTGATGATGAAGTTTGATAATTTATCCATGATCTACCATCTTGTCAGGACTTACAATAGAGGGATTGAATCACATATAAACTACAGCGAGAGGTTTCTTTTTTATTCTACTAGATTATCACTATATATTGCTAGATATCACTGGTGGATTGTGAGAGCTCACAAGGATTGCTCAGGATCGACATCCTTGATCAGTTAGAATAGAATTATTTCGATCCATTGAAAAGAGTTTCAATGATGCTATAATAGAGATCATGATATACCTCACTATCAAATAGAATTAAACCTATAGGATCATATAACAAAGAGATTAGATCTGAAGTATGTAATTGATCTTATGAAGTCTTAATTGGATTTAGAGAAATCCTATTGCGTTCAAGATAACTTTGCTAGCACATGTTTGGACTCAATTTTCTCTTTACATTTGAATTACTTATTTAATAAAATTAATTCAAACTAATTATGTGCTAATAACCTAAATAAATTAGATTCATTGGACTCTAATTGTTGGGTGCCTAGGGTTTTGGATCAAATACATTAAGAGTTCAAATCGTTAAACAATTACCTTGATTATTTGCATGGGGTGCTACTTGATTTGATCAAGTTGGGTGTGCCCACTTAAAGGAAGGCATGTAGAACAAGCAAGGGGCATCCCCTAGGCCCCATGTGGCATGTGAGAAAGTGAGTGCAAAGACTCCAACAGTTGGCATCTAATAGATCTCCTAAAGGGGTTCAAATAACTAAGACAATGAGGATTCCTAATGCAAGTAGGACTGGTATTAAGGGGTTATTTGATTTTGAATAAGATTCAAACCTTTTATCTATTTAAACGGATCTTCTCTAAGGCTCTTAACATAAGATTTCCAGTAGCCCCCACACCTCCCAAGAGTCCCCATGCCTCTCCCTCCCTTCTCCTTTCTAGTTCCAATGCCCAAAGGTTGAGCGTCCTCCATCTCCACACCCAAAGTAGTTTGGGCATCTCTCCTCTTTCTTGCTGATTTTCAGACCTTGGTTGCAGCATAATCAAGAGAAGAAGAGAAGAAAAAGATCAAAAAAAAGATCAAAGAGTTGATCACGATCCAGGCTTCGTTCAGATTCATAAGATGATCGTTCTTAGAGAAGAAAGATCAACATCAAAAAAAACTGTTCCAAGCTAATCCTGAGTGGATACACATAAAAGTCGGACACTTGCATGACTAAGAGAGAACCTCATCTCTTTTAGATCTAAATTCAAAGAAAAAAATTATAAAACAGGTATGTGATTCGATCACATATTTAATTTCAACATACAATTCAGCATGCGTTCAATTTCAGCATATGAAGTAGATTCTTGTATTCTATATTTTTATGTATGCATGATTCAGATTAAAAGGTATTTTAATCTTTCATTCTACTATGTATTTTAGAAAAAAAATTATGAAACATACATGCATGCCCTAATGCAAAATTCTAACATATTTATAGGAAGAGAGGAGGCACCACATGAAGCAACATACCCCAAGTACTTGACACTCGTTCAAGGAACCTTGTTGCTGAATTCTTCCTCCAAGAATTTCTTTAGCCTTCCTAGGATCAAACCCTCCTCAAGGATCTCCTAGAATACTCTTTTTCCTTACTTAATTCTCTCTTGCCTTTCTCTAATCCCCTTTCTATTCTCATCCCTATGCTTATCTTAAAGACACTTAATTTGTCTTAACAAGAGAAGACTTAACTTAATAAGAGAAGGAAGAGAATTGGTTTTTGGATTGGATTGATGTGGACTCATCGGATGAATCCTATTTATAGGTAGAGACAAGCAACCACATGAAGCAATGTATCCCAAGTACTCATGCCCTATTATCTGATTCTATGGAAATCAGATATGTTTCTTCAAATAGGACTTCATAAGGGTCAAGAGGCATGATGTTTCTCTCGAAGAAATCAAAGATACATTGTTTTGGAAAATAAAATTAGCCTTCCACCTCTATCATGTTGCATTTAACCAAATGAAGAGCCTATCTAATGGGCATGAGAAGAGGAAAAGGGCTGAAGGCGTGCCAACCAACTTGCCCAAGATAGATTGACTCTTGGCGCCACCCCCTAAAAAATTCCTTCGCACCTCTTCATAGCAGATCAACTCCATGCCATCCAAGGGGCATGGACAAGGTCAAAAGCCATCCATTGGTGTGGAAGGGGGGAGAGAGAGTGCTAGAGTGCAAAATGGGTCAAAGACCCAAAGCAGAAGGACTCTTAGTCCTTATTCACGCCAAACAAAAGTCTGCGCCCAATATTTCTTGCGCCCACTATGGAAGAGTTTCAGGCTTTAGGAACACATCATATTGGCATATAGATAGACCTAAGGAGGTGCCACATAGGTCTTAAACCCATGTCAGAAGGACTCTAGTCCTTTCTCCATGCCAAACTAAAAGTTGTGCCCATAAATCTTGCACCAAATACCAGATGGAGTCCCAAGCCCTTAAGACTAAATCTAATGGGCATGGGTGAGGCCAAGAGGCACCAACTCCTGGCTGCCCCTCCATGGCTTGACCTAATCAAAGTTATACTCAATTAGATTAATCAAATAAATAAGGTTTCAAACTAAATCCAATTTGATTTAGGAGTTATGGTTAGCCACATGTGCTAGCATGTCGATTAGCAACCCAACTTGGATCCATCGATCCATGATCTATTCCAAATAGATCCTTGATCAAATTCATTATATGTATGACCAATTGAGTTCCACATTTAGCTAGCAATAGGTCCAGGTGTATGTTTGTTGCCCAGCTATGCAACCCAAGAGGGGGGGTGAATTGGGTTTCTAAAAATTTTAAGCTTAACTTATGACTTATGAAAAATATTTGATAAAAGCTAAATAAATAGGGAGAGTAAAATTAATTCAAGGCTAATGGCTAAAAGCTAGAATGCAAGAGAATAATGAAGAGTTAAAGAAGAGCAATTAGGCACCTACAAACAAAAGGATTTATAGTGGTTCGGTGCCAACCTTGTACCTACATCCACTCCCCAAGCTCCTACTTGGGAATTCCAATCCACTAATCTTGTATTCAACCCGAATACAAATGTCGAAAACTCCGACTCTAGCTATCCCAAGCTAGTCCACTTATTTCTCGAGTACAAGCCAACCCTATACACTCTGATTCAAGGTTCAGATCAACCTTTTCTTGTTTTGGAACCCTTCTAAAATAAAAATAATAACACAAATAAAGTATAACAATGAATAGCACAAGTAAGCACAAAGAAAGCTCCTTTAATGAGCGTATGAGACTTTAAATACTCTTTACTCAAGAAGAAGAAGAAGACCCTTTTTGATTTTCTCAAGGTGGTTGGAGACTAGAATATGCACTTGAGGAGTTGGTGAACTTGGATCAAAGGCTTCTTGAATGCTTTGAGTGAGCTTTTGCTTAGGGCTGAAAAGTTTGCTTGAAATCCCTTTTTCAAAATCTCTCTTCTTGATTCTTCTTTCTATTCTTCTTGTTTATTCCCACCTTTTTGTCCCTTTTATAGCTTCAACAAATAGTTGAAAACATTTTAGGCTGAAATAGATCCTTTAGACCACATCAAATGAGCATTAAAAGCATTTAAAATGGGTTAAAAACTAGCCATTGCGAAAAAATTCCATCACAGGGATCGACTCATGGGTCGACTCATGCCTGGGGGTCGACTCATGGGTCGACCTCTGTGGAAGAACACCAGAAAATAAGGTTCTGTAATTTTTGACCTAAAAATAGCAGGGGTCGACTCATGGGTCGACTCATGCCTTGGGGGTCGACTCACAGGTTGTGCCAAGCCAAAAAATCTGCGTGCCAAACAGCTCATTGTGCCATGAGTTGACTCATGGGTCGACTCATGATTTTCAAACATGCATATCTTTCAAAATATAAGTCCAAAATCAATAAATTTTTTACCAGTGGATCACAAATCTTTTGTTCTATCATTTGATACTTTCAAATTAGGGTTTTGATAAAATTATAATTTTGCTCCTGAAGAGCAATAAGTCTTTTTCAAGTGAGAAATATTAGTACCCCTTCAACTGCTTTGTAATCATCAAAATCAATCTAAGGAGCAACAATCTCCCACTTTTTGATGATGATAAAATATTTGAACAAAAGTATTTATATGAATCAATGATCATGAATTTCAAAGGAATGAAATGCATTATAGGTAGTTTGAAGATAAATAGGAAATTTACTACCAACTTATAAGTACATTTGCTTGAAAAGAAGATTGATTCTTTTGGCATATGAGACATGTGCCCATTTGCATAAATAATTTACCTATTTCTTAATGATTTGAAAATTTGCTCATTTGATTATGTGATTTTGGTATCAGAGCAGAAAATTTATTTTTGTTATCAGAGCAAAGCAGAATTTACCTTAGGATTTGAAAATTGCATGTTTGAAAATATCTCATTTGCTTGTTTTTCAATTTTCTTAACATCTTGAAAATTCGCTCATTCTCATTTGATTATTTAATTTTGATATCAGAGCATGTTTAAAAAATAAGTATATCAATGCATGTCTAAGAATTGATTTTAAAGTATATCAGAGCATGTCAAATTTTAAGGTGTATCAGAGCATGTCTAAGAATTAATTTTAAAGTTTGCTCATTTGCTTTTTGCTTAGCAATTCACTCATTTTATTTTTAAGTCTTTTATTAATTTTGCTTTTGATACTTTTCTTTAATTTCTCCCATTTCACTCATTTTATTTTCAAGTCTTTTATTAACCTTGCTTTTGATATTTTTCTCTCTCCCTTTTTGACATCATCAAACATTGTTAACTCCCCCTCTTTTTTTGAATATATTTTTTTTTTTTTTCAAACTTCTTGTGCTAATCATTAATTTTACTAACATTAATGTTTGCTCCCCCTGAAAACAGCAATCATAAAACAAAATATGCCATTGAGTACCATAGATATGAATTAGCGACATACATTAAAAGTCAAAGAGTAGATATATAATCAAAAGGTGATTGGTACCATAGCTGTTCCAATACATATTTTATAATATAAAAGTCAATCAGTTAATATTATTACATGGCCCAAAAGATAGATCCTAGAAAGAACAACAGACAAGGCTAGCTACAAGGATCTAGTAGAGCTCATGACTAGATGGATCAGAATCAGATGTATCAGAGATGGGGTGGGGAGATGATGGATCACGACCAAGGACTCGTCCTCTACCCCGTCTGCCTCTGCCACGAGTGGAGGTGCTGGCACAAGTAGGTGGGTGAGATAATCCTGAAGGCTGAGAAGCCATAGACTGGACTGCAAGAGAGAGCCTGATGGTATCAAGAAGATTCAGAGCTCTCGAAACAGACTGAAGCAGTGCAGTGAACTATGTAGATGCATGCTCACTAGAGCCCCTGATCTCTCTCCTCAAGAAATCAAATCCACCCTCCAATACACCTCTAAGTCTGCCAGCCTCTGCAGTTAGGTCTGTGACCTCAATAGTGCACTCCTGTGGCTGTGGATGGACCAGAGCTAACACTTGCCCCTGCAAGTCAAGTACTCTCCCAGTCAGTCTCAAAATGTAACCCTCGAGCTGCTGAATCCGAATTGACTGATCTGAGATCATCTGAAATACAGTGGAGATATGGGGGATCAAGATCTAATCAGATGCATCTAATGATGTGGATCCCAGTGCAAAAGCTGAAGTGCTCCACTGATGAGAAAGCAAGGAAGCCACACGCTGAGAAATCAGCTCAATCTGGTCATCAGCCAATCTGATCTCTGATAGAGGTGCTCTGCTGTCTGGCTGCTGAACTGGAGTGTGCCTCCTGGTAGACTCTGAAGGGCCAGCCTCTGGATCTGAAATAAACTGGATGTCTGGAGATGCTGCCCTGAAGTCATGGAGAGGTGATGAAGGACCTTCTTCCTCAGCTCTGTCCTCAGCTCTATCCTCAACTCTCTCCTCAGCTCTCTCTTCTGCACCCTTGATCCAACCACCATCAATCCTAGTGAATCCCATGCGATGCAGAGTGTGTTGGTTGATGGTGTCAGAGTGAGAAAGCCTAGCAGATGCCTCCCCCTCAAAACTAACTCCAAACCTCCTGAATACTAGTGTGAGGGCCATACCAAAAGGCAGATGTGCCTTGGATCTATTCAGTATTTCTCTCATGGCCTCAATCATTAAAGCAGGGAGGTTTAAGGGGGTTTGGGTGATCACATAAAACATTATGCATATGTCTCAGCCTGAAAGGAGGTCATGTCTACCACTTCTCGGGAAGAAAAGTTTTGTTACCAATTGATGTAGAATTCTCATTTTAATTGACAGGATCTTGGCTTCTAATTTATTTAGGCTTCTCGAGTAAGTTCCTCCTAAAATCACATTGATCCCTTCTTCCTTCACTGGGAGTTTCATGTTTGAATATCCCTCACAGGGTAAATGAAGAATCTCTCCCAAAATAATAGGATCTAAGCAGATATCAATTCCCTTAACAGAAGATGTTACTGTTCCATTGCCATAGTGTAAATTCAGATAAAACTCTCTAACCAAATCTACATGTGTAACTTCTTTAAGAGAACAGTAAAATCTCCAACCCTGGTTTTTGATCTTTGAACCAAAGGAGAAACCTTCTTTTTCAAAGAATCTGAAGTCCACATTCTTGTCGGTTTCTACCTTTCTGTCAGAGAGTGGAATTTTACTAGGGCTGAGAGGAGACTGAGAGGAACCTGGTGCAGATGCTGAAGCAGGAATGGGAGCAGAGGAGGTCTGAGAAGCTTGCCTTTTCCTGCGCACGCCTTCTTCCAGCTCACGGACTGATTTTCTTCTTTGAGGGAGTTTCATTTTTGGGGCCATTCTCACCACAAGAGCAGGCAAGGAGACTCGGAAGATCAAATGGGTAAGGAGAAGGAGGGTTATTAGAGGATGGAAAGGGATTTTTGGCGAAGAGAAATCTCGATTTGGAGAAGAATGGTGGAAGCTAGGGCACACTCCAACCGCTTCAATCAAGGGAGAAAAATGCGAAAGGCTCCTTTCCCAAGGGGCGATTTAAGGTGGAGAGGTGATGGGAGAAGGATCTTGGGCTAAAACTTTGGATTTGGAGAGAACGAAGATGAGGACGATGAGTTTTGGAGGGAGGAAGACGAAGAAGGAGGGGTCGACTCATGAACGGGCTTTAAGTTAAAAAGAAATGAACCCGTGGGATGTTGGCCAAAAATTTCAAGTATGCCATTGGGTCGATCCTAGGGGGTCGACTCATGATTCACAAAATTTCAGAAAAAATATGAATAAATTTTGAAAAAATTCAGAATTTTTGGAGAAGAATTTTTGCTCAATGACAAGTTGTAAGAGATATAATCTCGAGCATTTAGGTCCAAGAGAGATGATGAAAATTGAGCTCAAAGAAATTTTGACATCGATTCCTTGGAATTGGAGAAATATTTAGGCAAATGGATCAAGAATTCCTAGATTTTTTCTAATTTCACAGAATCTATCCTCACATAGGGCCTTTGTAAAGATATCGGCTAATTGATTTTCAGTGCAAACATAGTCAAGAATTATATCTTTATTTTGAATATGTTCTCTTATAAAATGATGTCTTATTTCAATATGTTTAGACCTTGAATGTTGAATTGGATTTTTAGTAAGATTTATGGCACTAGTGTTATCACATCTTATGGGTGTTTCATTAAGTTTGATACCAAAATCTTCGAGTTATTGCTTAATCCACAAGATTTGAGCACAACAACTTCCGGCTGCAATGTATTCGACCTCAGCCGTAGACAGTGCCACCGAATTTTATTTCTTGCTAAACCAGGAGATTAGGTTAACTCTAAGAAATTGGCAAGTTTCACTAGTGCTTTTTCTATCTAATCTACATCCAGCAAAATCAGCATCTGAGTATCCTATTAAGTCAATTAATGAATCCTTAGAGTACCATAATCCTAGAGTTTGAGTACCATTTAAATATCTAAGGATTCTTTTAACAGTATTCAAGTGAGACTCTTTAGGATTAGATTGAAATCTAGCACACAGACAAATACTAAATATGATATCAGGCCTACTTGTAGTTAAATATAATAGAGAGTCAATCATACCTCTATAATATTTTAAGTCTACACATTTACCTTCTTCATCCTTGTCAAGCTTACATGAAGGGCTCATGGGTGTGCCAATTGCTTTAGAGTTCTCCATTCCAAATCTTTTGAGTAATTTCTTGGTGTACTTGCTTTGGGTGATGGAAATTCCTTCTTTTGTTTGTTTGATTTGGAGTCCGAGGAAGAATGTCAGTTCTCCCATCATGCTCATCTCGAACTCCCCCTGCATGAGCTTAGCAAAGTCTTGACAAAGAGATTCATTAGTATACCCAAAAATAATGTCATCAACATATATTTGTATAATTAACATATCATTTTGATTTCTTTTAATGAAGAGGGTTGTGTCTACATTACCTCTTGAAAAATCATTATTTAGTAAAAATTTGCTTAGCCTATCATACCAAGCCCTAGGTGCTTGTTTCAAACCATATAGAGCTTTATTTAATTTAAAAATATGATTAGAAAAAGCATGATTTTCAAAACCTGGAGGTTGTTCTACATAGACTTCTTCAGCAATATATCCATTCAAAAATGCACTTTTGACATCCATTTGAAATAATTTAAATTTCATAAAGCAAGCATATGCAAGTAGAAGTCTAATGGCCTCTAATCTAGCAACAGGTGCAAAGGTCTCATCAAAATCAATTCCTTCTTCTTGATTATAATCTTTAGCAACCAATCTTGCTTTATTTCTTATTACATTTTCATGTTCATCTAATTTGTTCCTAAAGACCCATTTTGTGCCAATTATTGAATAATTTTTAGGTCTTGATACTAAAGTCCATACATTATTTCTTTCAAATTGATTAAGTTCCTCTTGCATTGCATTAATCCAATTATAATCATTTTCAGCTTCTTCAATAGTTTTTGGTTCAAGATGAGAGACAAAAGCATAATGATTAAATACATCTTTAAGTGAAGAACGAGTTTTTACCCCATGCATAGGATCACCAATAATTAGCTCCTTAGGGTGATTGTGAACATACCTCCATTCTTTGGGTAGGTCATTTGTACCTTGAGGTTGTTCTTGATGTTCTTCACCTCCCTCATCCTGTTTGTCTTCATGTTCCTCATCCTCTTGAATTATTGAATCTTTCTGAGTGATCTCCTTCATTCTTTCTATAAGAGGATCTGCATCATCAACACCTTCATTCTTCCTTGAAGGAAGATCATTAGATTCATCAAAGACAACATGTATGGACTCCTCTACTACTAAAGTTCTTTTGTTAAAAACTCTAAAAGCTTTACTAGTGGAGGAGTAACCAAGAAAGATTGCTTCATCTGATTTTGCATCAAATTTTCAAGTCTTTCTTTACCATTATTTAATACAAAATATTGGCAACCAAAAACATGAAAATAAGCAATATTCGATTTTCTTTCTTTTCAAAGCTCATAGGGGGTTTTCTTTAAAATTTATCTAATCAAACATGATTTAAAATGTAACATGCTGTGTTAATTGCTTCCGCCCAAAAATATCTTGAAAAGTTGCTTTCACATAGCATGGTATGGGCCATTTCTTCTAAGGTTCTATTTTTCCTTTCTACTACCCCATTTTGTTGGGGTGTCCTAGGTGCAGAGAAGTTATGGCCTATTCCTTTTTCATCATAAAAGTTTTCAAAGTCTTGATTTTCAAATTCAGTTCCATGATCACTTTGAATATTTTGAATTAAAAATCCTTTCTCATTAGTGACTTTTCGGTAAAATTTAGTGAAAACATGAAAAGTTTCATCTTTATGTGCCAAAAAAAAAATCCAAGTAAAACGAGAGTAATCATCTATAATTACAAAACCATATCGTTTTCCTCCTAGACTAGTAGTTCTAGTAGGTCCAAATAAGTCCATATGCAAAAGCTTTAAAAGTCTAGAGGTTGAAACAATATTTTTGGATTTAAATGAAACTCTTGTTTGTTTACCTAGTTGGCATGCATCACAAATTCTATCCTTTTCAAAATTCAATTTTGGCAAACCAAGAACTAATTCTTTCTTAATTAATTTTGAAAGAGAATGCATGCTAATATGTGCAAGCCTACGATGCCAAAGCCAACTAGTCTCATTAGTTTTAGCATTCAAGGATACTAGGCATTGCATGTTTATTTTGGCTAGATCATTTAAATCTACCATATAAATATTACCATGTCTATGTCTAATAAATTTAATGCCATCATTAATAGGACCAGTTACAATGCAAATAGACGATTCAAAAATAACTTTATATCCTTTATCATAAAATTGACTAATGCTTAGTAAATTATGCTTTAAACCATCTACTAACAAATTATTTTCAATGTATTTGGAGGGAGTGATACCAATGTTACCTATACCGATGATCTTTCCTTTACCATTGTCTCCAAAGGTGACCATCTCTCCATTCTTAGCATCAAGAGTGATGAATTGGGATTCATCACCAGTCATGTGTCTTGAGCATCCACTGTCAAGATACCATTTTCTGTTTCCTCCTTGGGATGCTAGACACACCTGCAAGCAAAAGTCAAGTTTTTGTTTTAGGTACCCAAGCTTTCTTGGGTCCTTTTTGATTAGTCATAATGGTTCCTTTTGAAACTCATATTTTCTTTATATTTGAGTTTGCAGACTTGTTAGAGAAGCAAGTGTATGACTTATGTCCTACTCTACCACATTTGAAGCAAGTAATATTAGAAGACTTGTTACTTAAAGAATTTACATAAATATTTTTCAGATATTTTTATTTCTTCAAGAGGTTATAGTCAAGTCCAGCCTTATCATACACGGCCTTTTGATTTTCAAGAATCATATTAAGTTTATTTGAACTCAAGGTGAATTTTTCAACTAATAGTTTTAACTTGGCAATTTCATTCTGTAAGCTTTGATTTTCTTGAAGTAGGATAGATTTTTCAATTGAAATGCTTTCATTTTATTTCAATAAAGATTGATTTTTTAATTTTAGATCTTTGTTCTTCATTCCTAGTTTTTTTAATTCATCAACTAAATCATAAAAAGCTTCATGTAGTTCTTCAAATGTAAAGTCACTAGGAGTTTCAAAAATTACCTCATTTTCGTGTGCCATAAGGCACAGGTTGGCTTGTTCAGTCGAGTTTTCCTCTTCGAAGCTTGAGTCATCACTCGCACTCCAAGTGGCCATCATGGCCTTCTTCCTGTACTTCTTAGGACCCTTCTTCAGTTGTGGGCATTCGGACTTGAAGTATCCTGGCTTCTTGCATTCGTAGCAGATAAGGGGTTGGTCTTTCTCTTTTTCTTTGCTCTGTTCCCCTTTTGTGAATGGCCTCTTCCTCATCCCTTGTTTCTTTTTTCTCAAAAATTTCTTGAATTTTTGGGTAATGAGTGCCATCTCTTCATCCTGTTCTTCATCTTTAGTGTCATCAGTTTCTTCATCTGGTGGAGCTGTAGATTTGAGGGTAATTATTCTCTTCTTTTTGACTTCTTCCTCTTGATGTTGCTTCATGCTTAGCTCATGAGTCATCAATGATCCAAGAAGCTCTTCCAAGGGTAGAATGTTCAAGTCCTTGGCTTCTTGGATGGTGGTCACTTTGGCTTCCCAAGTTCTTGGTAAGGACCTGAGAATCTTTCTTACAAGCTCACTGTTAGTATAGGACTTACCAAGACTCTTTAAACCATTTATAATATCAGTAAAGTGAGTAAATATTTCAGTTATGGACTCATCATGCTCCATTTTAAATAATTCATATTTATGCACAAGCATGTTGATTTTAGACTCCTTTACTTGATTGGTTCCTTCATGGTGTTACTTCTAACTTATCCCATATTTCTTTAGCAGATGAGTAAGTAGAAATACGATTAAATTCGTTAGCATCAAGAGCATAATAAAGAATATTCATTGCTTTAGCATTTAATTGGGCCATTTTCTTATCAACCCCATCCCATTCTTTCTCGGGTTTGGCTGATTCCACACCATCTATACTTTTAGTGGGTGTGTAAGGACCGTTCACTATGATACTCCACATATCATAGTCGAGTGCTTGAATGAATATTTTCATCCGAGCTTTCCAATAGGTGTAATTAGACCCATTGAAAAGTGGAGGTCAGTTAGTGGATTGCCCCTCGGCTAGAGAAGTGCCGACTTGAGTTGCCATAGATCTTTGGCTCTTTGATTGTTTAGATCAAAGTAGGGCTAGAGCATCGGGTTCTGATACCATTTGTTGCCCAGCTATACAACCCAAGAGGGGGGGTAAATTGGGTTTCTAAAAATTTTAAGCTTAACTTATGACTTATGAAAAATGTTTGACAAAAGCTAAATAAATAAGGAGAGTAAAATTAATTCAAGGCTAATGGCTAAAAGCTAGAATACAAGAGAATAATGAAGAGTTAAAGAAGAGCAATTAGGCACCCACAAACAAAAAGATTTATAGTGGTTCGGTGCCAACCTTGCACCTACATCCACTCCCCAAGCTCCTACTTGGGAATTCCAATCCACTAATCTTGTATTCAACCCGAATACAAACGTCGAAAACTCCGACTCTAGCTATCCCAAGCTAGTCCACTTATTTTTCGAGTACAAGCCAATCCTATACACTCTGATTCAAGGTTTGGATCAACCTTCCCTTATTTTGGAATCCTTCCAAAAAAAAACAATAACACAAACAAAGTATAACAATGAATAGCACAAGTAAGCACAAAAAAATCTCCTTTAATGAGCGTATGAGACTTTAAATACTCTTTACTCAAGAAGAAGAAGAAGACCCTTTTTGATTTCCTCAAGGTGGTTGGAGACTAGAATGTGCACTTGAGGAGTTGGTGAACTTGGATCAAAGGCTTCTTGAATGCTTTGAGTGAGCTTTTGCTTAGGACTGAAAAGTTTGCTTGAAATCTCTTTTTCAAAATCTCTTTTCTTGATTCTTCTTTTTATTCTTCTTGTTTATTTCCACCTTTTTTTCCTTTTATAGCTTCAAGAAATAGTTGAAAATATTCTAGGCTGAAATAGATCCGTTAGACCATATTAAATGAGCATTAAAAGCATTTAAAATGGGTTAAAAACTAGCCGTTGTAGAAAAATCCCGTCACAGGGGTCGACTCATGGGTCGACTCATGCCTGGGGGTCGACTCATGGGTCGACCTCTGTGGAAGAACACCAGAAAATAAGGTTCTGTAATTTTTGGCCCAAAAACAGCGGGGGTCGACTCATGGGTCGACTCATGCCTTAGGGGTCGACTCATGGGTCGACTCACAGGTTGTGCCAAGCCAAAAAATCTGCGTGCCAAATAGCTCATTGTGCCATGAGTTGACTCATGGGTCGACTCATGATTTTCAAACATGCATATCTTTCAAAATACAAGTCCAAAATCAATAAAATTTTTACCAGTTGATCATAAATCTTTTGTTCTATCATTTGATACTTTCAAATCAGGATTTTGGTAAAATTATAATTTTGCCCCTGAAGAGCAATAAGTCTTTTTCAAGTGAGAAATATTAGTACCCCTTCAACTGCTTTGTAATCATCAAAATCAATCTAAGGAGCAACAATGTTAACCTAATTTAATTGGAACTCTTTCAATCAATTTAGGTTCAAATCATGTCAAACCAAGTTGATCAATCAGAACTTTTTCTAATTGATTCATGAATTAAACTCTTTATTTCATAAATATCTATAAATCTTGATTGATGTCTAACAACATATCATGACTATCCAAAAGATAAGAAATTCAATAGAAATACCAAATACACCCTTCAATGGTAAGTTACCGTACAATTCTATCCTTTGATCATATCTTATCTCGAATATGCAATGAGTATGGAAACATGTCAAACTCAAACACAGATTCATATGTTTCTCAATCTTTTGGTGAAGACTCGATTGATGAAATATTAAAAATATTTTTTAATTTTTATCCTACTTTGATCAAAGACTTCTTAAGTCATCATTAGATGAGATCATATAGGATGTTATCTCCTTTTACTAGGAGTGATCAATTTTTTATGGATCTACTCATAACCTCCATGTATACTTCACTATATCCAGAATATCTCACACATGTCTTAGAAAGTCATGTTACGGTATGAACCAAAACATAGATCAATATACACAAGGTACTATAGTGGTCTCATATCTAAGGATTACTTATACAACTCCCACTAGAGAATCATCTTTTGATATGTAAGTAAGACTCCATAAGATGTTCTTCCTATTGATCAATTTAGTGAACTCATTCTCTAATGAGCACCCACATCCTTATACTAATATCTCTATATAAGTGATCATGAGATCAATCATCCTCTCTGTTAAGCATACATAGGATATATCAATCTTCTCAAAATCATTGATCCCTGACTTAATGATCTAATGATTGAGAATATTTTAAATTAGGATTTTCAGTCTCGCTGGCATAATCTCATCATGGCCTTAAAATCATTATTCTAATCTATATGGTTCATCATAATCTTTAAATAAGATGCAACAAATGATGAAATAAAATATCTCATTTTATTAATAAATAAATAAAATTAAATACTGAGTAGGAAGATATTACAGAAAAATTTCTATCGCATCAATTATGCGATTGGCTTGCAGGGCATTAATCTTACAAAGTCAACTCGACTGCATCTGACAGTTATAATAGCTAGTTTTATAGAAGTTACAGAAATATGCAGAAAGCTTCCAATGGCTAGTTCTGAGTTCTAACAGGCGAAAATCTATTTTTTGACCTTCTAAGAGCCTTCAATGCCAATCAAACATACTGAAGAAAGTAGAGAAGATGAAAAATAAAGAGAAAACCCAAGATACTTGGAGAGTTCATTCAAGTTCGAATCACCAAATTCTTGAGATTTCAGAGGGTTTCAAGAAGAAGCAAAGAGTAGTTATTGTCAAGCTTCCTCAACAACATTCTCATGAGCTTCAATGATATTTTTACTTGCTCTTTAGGAGCTATTTCCTTGTGTTCATATTTTCTTGCTCACATATCACTATAACAAATTTCAATTAAAATAAAAAGTTGGGGGAAAAGGTCCATCCAAGCCTTAAATTGAAGTGTATCTTTATATAAACATAGGAGTGGCTTAGAGAAATTGTTCTGATTGATTTTTATTGAGAAAATCAACTAAATTTTGATTGTAAGCTAGAAAAAATAATCATGCTATAATCTTGGAGAAATTATTGTAGAATTTTTAAGAGCATATTTGGAGAGCGGATGTAGATGCTAATTGGCTCCAAACTATTATAAAAGCTTTTGTCTGTATATGCTTTTGTTGCTTTCTTTATTGCTATCATTTGCATTTACATATCTCATTTTTAATTGATTGCTTCCACTATATTTTCACTATGCACAGTTTAATTTCAGCACGTACTTATTTTTAATTTTTGAAAATTCTAATTCACTCTCCTCTTGGGTTGTCTATCTAGACAATAGGTGGTATCAGAGCTTTGGCACTCGGCCTCTTTTTGATCTAATGATCTAGAGTTAAAGATTGGATGGCAGCCCAAATTGGTATGTCTCTTATCAAAGGGTAATCTACCAAGCATCCTCCTTTGTTCAATGGTACTAATTGCACTTATTAAACAATATGCATGTATATCTCCATTCAAGTATTTGATTATGATCTATCAAGTGTCATAACTAATGATCCATATACACCCATTATTATGATAGATGGCATTATCACTCTTAAACCTGAAAGGAATTAAGATGACCTAGATAAGAAGATGGGCCAGCTCAATGCAAAGGCTATGAATATTTTATATTATTCTTTAGATATAAATAAATTTAATAAAATTTTTATATATATTTCAGCAAAAAAAAATTAGGATAAATTAGAGGTTACCCATAAGGGTATCAACCAAGTTAAAGAATCTAAGATTAATATGCTTGTTCATAAGTATCAGCTATTTAAGATAGAATAAAATGAATCTATCATTGAAATATTTACTAGATTTACTAACATTATAAATAATCTTAAAAGTTTTGAAAAATTTTACACTAATAGTGAACTTATTCATAAAATTCTTAGATCAATTTTTAAAACTTGAAAGGCAAAAGTCACTACAATATTAGAAGCCAAAAATCTCAACGCACTACCCTTAAAAGAACTTTTTAGTTTGCTCATGACTCATGAGCTGACCATGAAGCAAAATAATGAGGAAGCTAAGAAAAAGAAGAGCATAGCCCTCAAGTTCATGGCCAAAGATGAAGAAGAAAGTGAAGAATTTGAAGAAGGTGATGATTGTGAGGTTTAGGTGTTTTGTGCATGCAAATTTTAAAACTTTTTCAAAATAGACAGCAGAAGACTAGATTAAAATATTTTTAATCTAAGCATACATAAATCTAATCTAAACACATATAAATCTAGTTTATATAATGAAAATAAAATAAGCATGCATCTGATTTTAATAAAAATAAACTGGTGATCGAATCACCTACTTGTAGCGATACTTTTCTTCTTTGAGATCTAGATCTGAAGATGTCTGTAGGTTTCAATGAAACTGCACATGCATCCGGTCTATACGGATATCCACACAAGATTGATATAGATCAAGAGTGTTTGAGATTATTGAGGTGCTAGCTCTCTTTCAGATCTCGCTTCTTGAGTTATATCTGATCTCCTCCTTCGACTTTTTGCAAGATCGAAGGAAGAGGATCGAAAGTTGTGCGTGAATGCCCTTCACACAGAATAGGAGGAAGGGAGGAAGAAATTCGAGATGAGAGAACACCTTCTCTCTTTCTCACTTTTATCTCTCTCTAATTTTTCTATCTCTGTTGGCACACCAGGGGGTGGGTACTAGAAGGGTGAGGCGCAGAAGTAGATGGGGTGTGCTAGAAAATTATTTCTGCATAGGAAAAATTCTATGTAGAAAAATCTCCATCCTTCTCTCTTCTATGCCTGCTAAATAGGAGCTATCCAACAACCTCTAACCACCTCAGATAAGATTTATCTTTATTTTTGAATCAAATTCAAATCTAGACAAGGATAAAGCCTTATCTAGAGAAAAGAGAAGATCAAGATAGAGGTGGGCGCTCTCTCTCTCAACTATGTGTGCCAAAGAAGAAGGTGCGCATCCCCATGCATGCCCCTCCTTTTTGGCATGAGAGAGGAGAAAGAGTCTCAATAAATCTGAAACTCTGGCATCTAATCTAATTTGTTTTATTTCTGAATCAATTCGAATCCAATTCAAATTTGGTTCGAGCCAAATCCGAGCCAAACTCAATACTAATCTAATTAAGACTCAAATCTAAAATCCAAATATCCAATTAAACTTAATTAGATCAAGTCTAATCAAATTAAATTTGATTTAATTCAATTAAGACTTAAACCTCAATTTGATCTCATCAAATTGCATTGCAACAATTGCAATTAAGTCCTCCTTGCTAATTACTAGCGGATCCTTTACTTGTAACTTTTATAAATTGATCCAAATTGTCAATCATATTGATAATTTGATCATGATTCAATTATTTAATCTAATCAAATCCCTATTGTGTATGACCTGTAGGTTCTCTTTTATCTGATAGTGAGATATACCATGATCTCTATTATAGTATCATCGAAATACCTTTCACTGTAAGAAATTAAGATATTAGCGATAGTATTTTTGCCGTCACTAATAAAAGTATTAGCGACGGTATTACCGATGATAATTTTGTTATCTCTAATAATTTTTTTTTACCGACACACTTTTATTAGCGAAGGCATTACCAACGATAATTTTGCCATCTCTAATAAGTCTTTTTACTAATGGACTTTGGCGATACATTTGTACGCCGTCACTAAAAGTATTACTAATGATAGTAGCGACGACAATGCCATCGCTATAGTTATTAGCAACGGTTATAGCGATAAAAATTTAGTCGTCACTAATACTAACCCTAAAAGCCCCCCGTCAGATCTCGACTTTTTATTTTCACTACTCCGACTGCCGTCCCCCTCTTTCCCCCATCTTCAGTACCCCTCTTTCCCTCACCACCGAATCTAGCTTCTCTGAAACCTCGACCGCCTCTTTGAGCCTCCAACCATCAGATTCCATCTCTCCGAGCCTCCGACTGCTGCCTCCCACCTCCCCGAGCCCTCGACCACGAGCCCCTGACCACCTTCTGCCTCTTCGAGCCCTCAACTGTGAGCCCCCAACCACCTCCCCAAGCCCCTGACCCGCCTCCCCCCAATTGGCTCTGATCTTCCTCTTTCCCCGTTGCCAGATCTGACTTTCGTGAACCCTCTGAAGCGAAAATTTAGTGCAGGGGCAAAATGATAATTTTAAAACTTTTTTAAAATTACTATTTTACAGTGGAATTATTAATTAATCTCATTAATTAATACTAATTAACCCTACACTAGGATCTAAATATGATACAACAGCATGCATTTAAATTTGAAATTCAAATTTGAATCAGTAAACGTTTTACAGTACTGTGTTCAGAACACATCACCTTTTGCGGGTAGTCGATCACCGCAATCTGATCACCGTCGGAGGGCTCTGATCATCACGTCACAGCCACCCAACTGTCTAGCCTCTGCGGATCATCCACACGAAGCTCCCATCTGATCAGCTCCTCACGAATGCTAGTTCGTGATTTCACCCTTTTGATGGCAAATATTGATCGAACTCCTTCGATCGATGTGTGCCGACTTCTCAGATGCTCCAGATCATCTGCACAGTTACTTGAGAGGCTGATGGATCTCTCTCTAAAATTTGGTGGACTCATGACACTCGTGGCACACCAATCTCACTTCCCGAACCCTAGGTAGAAACCCTAGGGTACACACCAAAAACCCTGCGCCCAATTTTCTCTCTTTTCTTTCTTTTTCTCTCGGAAGGTTTTGGACCTTCACCTTGCGCAGAAGCCTTCCTCACGCCCCAAAGTTTCTCTCCTAATTTTTTTATGCACGTCCCACCTTTCTCCTCTTTTTAAAACAACGTCGAACATGTCTTATCCGCGTGAGAGGATAAAGACAAGAGGTTACACATTTGAATTCAAATCAAATTTGAATTCAAACAAAAACCAACTTATCCCTATCCTTTTGGGCGTGAGAAGAGAAGGGGCATGGCTCTTTGTGCTGGAAAAAGTTTCATGAGAAACCTTTTCTCGTGTAAGTAATGTGGCGCACAAAATGGATAAGGATGAAAGGGCAAGTGATAAGTTATCCATTCAAATTCAAACATGCTTTGAATTTGAATGGCTAACTAATTATTTTATCCATCCATATGGTGCACAAATGAGGACGTGGGGAAGGATTTTGCGTGAGAAAAATTTCACGAGAAGTTTCTTCTCGTGAATTCAAATGGGTGCAAGGAAGTTGGGTGACGCAGGGAATTTAAAACAAGATGGTTTGATTCAAATTGAGCCAACCTAGTTTAAAATAGGTTGAGCACAATTAGACCAAATTAAACCCAACATAATTAGGTTTAATTAGGCTTAATAAAATTCTAATCAAATCAGGAATTAACTAAACCTAACCCCTGATCAAATCAGGGACTAAACCACCTTAGCGATTAGGTCAACATTTAACCTAATCGGGTCAATCCAAACTGAATCCAATTCAATTGGACTTGATCCAAAAATAATTACTCAATCAAATTGAGTTAATTAGTGATTAAATCACTAATTAAACCTCTCATAAATATTGAGTCCAAATCCGATGGGCAATCAGGCATCAGAGACCATCGATATGAAACCCTGATCAAAGAGTTCAAATTTCAAATTCAAAATTCGAAATTCAAAATTTTGACCCCGGTACCCAAAATGTGTGGAACTCATGATTAGAGAATCCTAATTCTCAATCATAGAGTCCCAGATAGATAAGACTCATAATCAGCCATCAGATCAGAAAGGAACCTCTAATGTGTGTGACCCCGCAGGTTCGAACCTAAGCCGGTAGCACAGGAACCAATTTCTGTACTAATCGAAGTGACCATCTAGCAATGGTACCCGACGACCGGATAGGTCGAATAATCGCAATCGCAACATTCAGAACCTACGTGAATATGGTTACCGTATAATTCATCCCTTTTGACCCCTGTGTTTAGGATGACTCAGGGTTAAACTGTCAACCCTGATGATATCATCCGAATCATGCTCAACTCAATTAGTCCTGTGACTCCTCACTAAGACTACCCTGGCCAAGGTTTTGCTAAATTGAAACACGACTGTACACAGCTCCTAAACTGGAGTGGTCAATCCCATCTTGACACACGCACCGACAAGTCAAGTACTTGACTACACCCAGCAACCTTCCGTCACTGAATTAGAAATTCAGGTAGTCCAGTGCCTAAGTGCAGTGAGTTGCTTGCAAGTCACCGTGGCGGTCTCAGGTCGGAGGGACATTTATATCCATATCCCATCGGAGCAAATCTTGACAGCAGAAATAGCTCCGGAGTTGGTCACGTTCAGTGCAGATGTACCATTACATCTCACCTGTATGCCATACCAGTGTCTCCACACTCTTTGGTTATGAGGACAACCAACCCATATGGCACACAACGACCTATGCTCGATAAATATTGTTGTCCTTGGTAACAACGTATCATTTGGTCGCGAACATGTTTAAGGACTAAACGACAAATCCTCCTTTGTCGAGTCTAAATAGTCCTAAGGACTTCACCACAACATAGGAGTTCATTAGAAGATGAAACATTTGTGATGAAAAAATACCAAAATAACTTTTATTTATTTATAATTCATGTACTAATACAAAAGGAGTACAACCGTCAACAGACTGACGATTGGCTTTGGGACACTATTCCCAACAATCTCCCACTTGGCCTAAAGCCTATCGGTGCAGTATCTAATACCCATCTTCGACTTGTAGTCGTTGAACTCCTTCACCGCAATGGCTTTAGTGAATGGGTCGGCCAGGTTCTCCTTCCCGTCGATCTTCTGAAGGTCGACGTCACCTCGATCCACGATCTCTCGGATGAGATGGTAGCGGCGCAGAATATGCTTCGTCCGCTGGTGTGCCTTTGGTTCCTTCGCCTGAGCAATGGCTCCAGAGCTGTCGCAGTAGAGCAGAACTGGACCAACAAGGGAGGGTGCTACTCCGAGCTCGGTGATGAATTTCCTCAGCCACACCGCTTCTTTGGTAGCATCTGATGCAGCAATATACTCTGCCTCGCATACTGAATCAGCCACAGTGTGCTGCTTGGAACTCTTCCAGCAGACAGCCCCACCATTAAGGGTAAAAATAAATCTGACACACTCTTGCTATCATCTCGATCAGACTGGAAACTAGAGTCTGTAAACCCTATAAGTCTCAAGTCCGATTCACCATATATAAGCCACTGGTCCTTAGTATTTCTCAAATACTTCAGGATGGTTTTAACAACCTTCCAGTGATTCTCTCCTGGATCAGATTGGTATCTACTCACTACCCCTAGTGAGTATGCCACATCTGGTTGTGTACATGTCATGGCGTACATGATAGATCCCACTGCGAAGCATATGGAATCCTACCCATACGCTCTCTCTCTTGAGGTGTTGTCGGACAATCCCTCTTCGAGAGAGAAATTCCATGGCCTATCGGTAGATAGCCTTTCTTGGAATTTTCATGCTGAACCTTTTCAGTATAGTATCAATGTACGTGGACTGGGATAAGCAAAGTAACTTTTTGGATCTATCCCTATAGATCCTCATCCCTAGGATGTAGGAAGCTTCTCCCAAATCCTTCATGGAGAACTGTGACGATAGCCAAATCTTTATTCTCTGTAATGCAGGGATATCATTCCCTATTAAGAGAATGTCATCCACATACATACAAGAAATACTACTGCTGGACCATTAGCCCACTTATAAATGCAGGGTTCTTCTCCATTCTTAACGAAGCCATACGTTTTGATCGTCCTATCAAAACGTATGTTCCAACTCCGAGATGCCTGCTTAAGTCCATAAATGGACCTCTGTAGCTTGCACACCTTAGACTCATCTGTGGATGTGAACCCTTCAGGTTGTATCATATACACCTCTTCGTCCAGCTCTCCGTTTAGGAAAGCTGTCTTCACATCCATCTGCCAGATTTCATAGTCCAAATGGGCAGCTATCGCAAGCATAATCCGAATGGATTTGAGCATTGCCACAGGAGAAAACGTCTCGTCATAGTCTATACCATAACGTTGACGATATCCCTTGGCAACCAGATGGGCTTTATAGGTCTCCACCTTTCCGTCTGCGCCCCTCTTCCTTTTGAAGACCCACTTACACCCTATGGTTTTACTCCTTCGGGTGGGTCAACCAATGTCCACACATCGTTGACCTTCATGGACTCCATTTCGGATTTCATGGCCTCTAGCCATTTCTCAGAGTCAGGTCTCTGCATTGCATCCATGTAGGTGATCGGATCCTCATCGTTTTCATCAAGTTCGATAGGATCACCATCCCGGATCAAGAAACCATAGTATCTGTCCGGTTGATGTGGTACTCTACCAGACCGCCTTAAGGGTGCATAATCAATGGGCTCCAGATCTGATCTAATCAAATCCGGTTCAGGTTCAGTAACATGTGTCGATTTTTCCACCTGTCGAACTTCGTCAAGTTCGACTTTAGAGGCAACAGTTCCTTCACTAAGGAACTCCTTTTCTAAAAAGATTGTCTTAAGGCTGACAAACACCTTTTGCTCATCAGCAAGGTAGAAATAATACCCTTTGGTCTCTTTTGGGTACCCTATAAAATTACACTTGTCAGACCTAGGTCCAAGCTTGTCTGTAATTAAACGTTTAACATAAGCCGGACACCCCCAAACCCTAAGGTGCGAGAGTACTGGCTTACGTCCTATCCATATCTCATATGGCATTTTGGCTACAGACTTACTCGGAACTCTATTTAGAAGGTAACAAGCCGATTCGAGCGCATATCTCCAGAGGGAGATCGGCAGACCAGCAAACCCCATCATGGATCGAACCATGTCTAACAGGGTCCGATTCCTCCTTTCAGACACACCATTATGCTGTGGTGTTCCAGGAGGAGTCCACTGAGAGAGAATCCCATTCTCCCCTAGATACGTCAGAAACTCATTGGAAAGGTATTCACCTTCTCGATCAGATCGAAGAGTATTAATACACTTTTCAGTTTGTTTTTCTACCTCATTTCGGAATAGTTTGAAATTTCAAATGATTCCGACTTATGCTTCATTAAATAGACATACCCATACCTAGATAGGTCGTCTGTGAAGGTTATGAAGTAGAAAAATCCACCTCTTGCACTTGAGCTCATGGGTCCACATACATCAGAATGTACCAGACCTAAGAGTTCACTGGCTCGCTCACTTTTTCCAGTAAAAGGTGACTTGGTCATCTTTCCAAGAAGATAGGACTCACAGGTTGGAAGTGATTCACAATCACTAACTTCAAGAATTCCTTCTTGAGCCAACCTGTTTATCCTGTTCTTATTGATATGACCTAGCCTACAGTGCCAAAGGTAGACTTCTGACACATTATCTATTCTAGAGCGTTTACCGAATTTTTGAACCACATTAACAGGCTGTGATAGTAAGTAAATTCTATTATTTAATTGTCCAACAAATATTGTAACACCATTCAAAATGATATTAAAATATTTTTTTTATTAAAAAATCATAACCGTACATGGCCAAAAGGCCTACAAAAATAATATTTAATAAAAAACTTGGACAATAGTGACATTCACTCAGAATTACATTACGAGAATTGATTACAAGACTCATGATTCCTAAAGCTAGAACTGGAACTTTGCTTCCATCTCCAACATTCAGGAACCTCTCGCCTTCATCAAATCTCCTACTGACCTGCAGACCCTGCATCGAATTACAAATATGATAAGGACTTCCGGTATCCAATACCCAGACAGTAGTATCACAAATTGAAAAGTTGCAAGGAGTTATCATATAATTACCTTGCTTCTTCTTTGGCCTGTTCGGGTCCAGGGAGGCAATGTATTGAGGACAGTTCCTCTTCCAATGCCCGTGCTTCTTGCAAAAGAAGCACTCCGCCTGGCTCTGATCAAGCTTGCGCTTCTTGGTCTGACCCCGTGCTACTGTCCCAGCATGAGATTGCACCTTCTTATTTTTCTTCTTCTTGTTCTTCTTCCCCTTCCCAAAGGGTTGACGACGAGAAGAAGACCCTCCCACTACATTCACCGACTCCTTATGGAGTTGGTGATCCTTCTCAAAGTCTGCAGCAACCCCAACAATCCGTGGTAGTTTACTGCAGGCTTTGTCATTCGAAAATGAGTAAGCAATGGGTGGAAGGACTTGGGCAAGGAATTAAGGATCGCATCCTTACCGAGCTGCTCGTGCAGAGGAAAGCCCAATTTGCTTAGGTGCTCAATCATCTCGATCATATACAGTACATGATCAGTGACTGAGGCCCCATCCCTCATCCGAGCATTGAAAATAGCACAACTAGTTTTGTGCCTTTCAACGTCGTCAGGCGTGCCAAAGGAGTCGTTCAACATTTGAAGCATCTCCTGTGGCTGGGCGTTCTCAAACCTTCGGCTGAACTCGTCATTCATTGCTGCCAGCATAATACATCGAACGGTGGTGCGGTCATTGAGCCACTTCAAGTAAGTGTCTCGGATCGCCTTACTAGCGTTCGGAGCTGGCTCCTCAGGTGCTGGATCCGTTACTACATAAAGGATCCGCTCATGCTCAAGGACGATTTTCAATTTTCGATACCAGCTATCGAAATTGGGTCCCATGAGCTTGTCATTATCTAATAATGACCGGAGCGACAGGGTAGTGGCCATAGCTGCTTAAAGGAAAACGAGACCTCTATTAGTACATAAATTAATACTAAAGACTTGGACTTTAGTCTAAAGTTTTTCCAATATTTTTACGAACTGGTAGCCTCATCCTCCAATTCGAGGAATTACTTTAATTCCTTAATGGGTACTAGAATCCACACAGACTACACACCATTAACATGACTTAATTTAGTGAATCGGACCAATAAATGATCAGGCCCGACTTTGGCCGGCCAACCTAACCACCATCAGAAAGACTCAATCAATTATCATATTATGAATAATAATTCCATTGGCCAATGAGCACCAGGCCTTTGGGCCTCCAATGATCATTGAACTAATGGACTCATTATCATTCACTTAATGGGAGGCTATGACTTAGTTATCATTATAACTTAATCATTTTAGGGACCTAATAATTTTGAGGATTTTATTAAAGAATAGTAGAGAAGAAATCATCCAGCCAATTTCAATCCTCCCACTGACTTCACCAAATCAGATTAAAAAGGATTTAATTAAAGCTGGCATTAGGAGCACCTAAATCAGTCTTACTGATTTACCTAATGATATGGGTGAGCTCTAATCACCAAGTGATCTAATCAAAATCTAACTTACCAGATTGGCCAGGTAAGTGAGATCAGTGGTGCGGATTTGCCATTAACTCGTCAATGATCGAATCAATGCGAGTAGCTCCCGCTTAAGAACCACCGGTCAAAACTGCCGAACTTACCTTAGACACCAACCGGTTCATTAGTTTTAATTTTGATCAACTTAGTAAATAGAGCTCCATCGCGTAGCCATGAATTAAGTCCATCTTGGTCTAGTTAAAGACATGGACCCATTCAACTACAACTATTGAAGTTGAGTCTAGAGTATCCTTGACCTAATCTAATTCAACTTTTGATTAGATTTGACCAATTACTCCAATTAGTCCATTTTTTAAACTAACCTTAGGTCTAACCCAATTATGGACCTAATTCATCTAACCCATTGACCCAAAAGTTTATGCAATTGTCTTAGGTCTTAATTCATAATTCTAGACCTACTAGACAATACTTAATTCTTTTAATTAAGTACTTGGGCTGATGGGTCAGGGTTTGGCATTTTGAAAATAATTTTCAAATTTGAAAGATTTTATTTTCTGTTCACCAAATGTGTTAACTCATTTCACAAACGGGTCAGCACATTTCATAAACAGCAATTCTATTGCTCATTTCATAACAGAAAATAACTCAAAATAAATCATAAATTTTCTTTTAGATCTAATCTAACACATTCATGATAAATTTCTTAATTAAGTCCTTTCGCTGCTTCATCGGCATGGGATATAATTGCATCGGCACCCCTACCGCTATAGGAGACCCCATCGAATGGGAAGAGAGGGCCTTTAAACCCTACTTTTCTCCTATGACCGGACGGCCATGGCAACCAACCCAATTAGATTACTTGCTACTTGGATCATGTATATCTAAATATACAAATTTCAAAATTTAAATTTTGAATTTCAAATTTCAAATTTCAAATTTCAAATTTCAAATTTCAAATTTTAAATTTCAAATTTGAGATTTCAACCAAATTTTAAATTTTGAATTTTCAATCTTTGAATTTTAAATTTTGAATTTTGAATTTCAAATTTTAAATTTCGAATTTCAAATTTCAAATTTGAGATTTCAACCAAATTTCAAATTTTAAATTTTGAATTTTGAATTTTAAATTTCAAATTTCAAATTTCAAATTTCAAATTTGAGATTTCAACCAAATTTCAAATTTCAAATTTTGAATTTCAAATTTGAAACTTCTAACAAATTTCAAATTTCAAATTTCAAATCTTTTTGAATTTCAAATTTTGAATTTTGAATTTTAAATTTAAACTTATAGATTACACCTTAATCTACGCATGCATATGTATATCATATTCTAGAACCAGCTCTGATACCAATTGAAGCAAAAATTTAGTGCAGGGGCAAAATGGTAATTTTAAAACTTTTTCAAAATTACTATTTTACAGTAGAATTATTAATTAATCTTATTAATTAATACTAATTAACCCTACACTAGGATCTAAATATGATACAACCGCATGCATTTAAATTTAAAATTCAAATTTGAATCAGTAAACATTTTACAGTACTGTGTTCAGAACACATCACCTTTTGCGGGTAGTCGATCACCGCAATCTGATCACCGTCGGAGGGCTCTGATCGTCACGTCACAGCCACCCAACTGTCTGGCCTCTGCGGATCGTCCACACGAAGCTCCCGTCTGATCAGCTCCTCACGAATGCTAGTTCGTGATTTCATCCTTTTGATGGCAAATGTTGATCGAACTCCTTCGATCGATGTGTGCCGACTTCTCGGATGCTCTGGATCATCTGCACAGTTACTTGAGAGGCTGATGGATCTCTCTCTGAAATTTGGTGGACTCACGACACTCGTGGCACACCAATCTCACTTCCCGAACCCTAGGTAGAAACCCTAGGGTACACACCAAAAACCCTGCGCCCAATTTTTTCTCTTTTCTTTCTTTTTCTCTCGGAAGGTTTTGGACCTTCACCTTGCGCAGAAGCCTTCCTCACGCCCCAAAGTTTCTCTCCTAATTTTTCTACGCACGTCCCACCTTTCTCCTCTTTTTAAAACAACGTCGAACGTGTCTTATCCGCGTGAGAGGATAAAGACAAGAGGTTACACATTTGAATTCAAATCAAATTTGAATTCAAACAAAAACCAACTTATCCCTATCCTTTTGGGCATGAGAAGAGAAGGGGCATGGCTCTTTGTGCGTGGAAAAAGTTTCACGAGAAACCTTTTCTCGTGTAAGTAATGTAGCGCACAAAATGGATAAGGATGAAAGGGCAAGTGATAAGTTATCCATTCAAATTCAAACATGCTTTGAATTTGAATGGCTAACTAATTATTTTATCCATCCATATGGTGCACAAATGAGGACGTGGGGAAGGATTTTGCGTGAGAAAAATTTCACGAGAAGTTTCTTCTCGTGAATTCAAATGGGTGCAAGGAAGTTGGGTGACGCAGGGAATTTAAAACAAGATGGTTTGATTCAAATTGAGCCAACCTAGTTTAAAATAGGTTGAGCACAATTAGACCAAATTAAACCCAACATAATTAGTTTAATTAGGTTTAATAAAATCTTAATCAAATCAGAAATTAACTAAACCTAACCCCTGATCAAATCAGGGACTAAACCACCTTAGCGATTAGGTCAACATTTAACCTAATCGGGTCAATCCAAACTGAATCCAATTCAATTGGACTTGATCCAAAAATAATTACTCAATCAAATTGAGCTAATTAGTGATTAAATCACTAATTAAATCTTTCATAAATATTGAGTCCAAATCCGATGGGCAATCAGGCATCAGAGACCATCGATATGAAACCCTGATCAAAGAGTTCAAATTTCAAATTCAAAATTCAAAATTTTGACCCCGGTACCCAAAATATGTGAAACTCATGATTAGATAATCCTAATTCTCAATCATAGAGTCCCAGATAGATAAGACTCATAATCAGCCATCAGATCAGAAAGGAACCTCTAATGTGTGTGACCCCGCAGGTTCGAACCTAAGCCGGTAGCACAGAAACCAATTTCTGTACTAATCGAAGTGACCATCTAGCAATGGTACCCGACGACCGGATAGGTTGAATAATCGCAATCGCAACATTCAGAACCTACGTGAATATGGTTACCGTATAATTCATCCCTTTTGACCCCTGTGTTTAGGATGACTCAGGGTTAAACTGTCAACCCTGATGATATCATCCGAATCGTGCTCAACTCAATTAGTCCTGTGACTCCTCACTAGGACTACCCTGGCCAAGGTTTTGCTAAATTGAAACACGACTGTACACAGCTCCTAAACTGGAGTGGTCAATCCCATCTTGACACACGCACCGACAAGTCAAGTACTTGACTACACCCAGCAACCTTCCATCACTGAATTAGAAATTCAGGTAGTCCAGTGCCTAAGTGCAGTGAGTTGCTTGCAAGTCACCGTGGCGGTCTCAGGTCGGAGGGACATTTATACCCATATCCCATCGGAGCAAATTTTGACAGCAGAAATAGCTCCGGAGTTGGTCACGTTCAGTGCAGATGTACCATTACATCTCACCTGTATACCATACCAGTGTCTCCACACTCTTTGGTTATGAGGACAACCAACCCATATGGCACACAACGACCTATGCTCAATAAATATTGTCGTCCTTGGTAACAACGTATCATTTGGTCGCGAACATGTTTAAGGACTAAATGATAAATCCTCCTTTGTCGAGTCTAAATAGTCCTAAGGACTTCACCACAACATAGGAGTTCATTAGAAGATGAAACATTTGTGATGAAAAAATACCAAAATAACTTTTATTTATTTATAATTCATGTACTAATACAAAAGGAGTACAACCGTCAACAGGCTGACGATTGGCTTTGGGATACTATTCCCAACACCCTCGATCACCTCCTCAAGCCTCGAGCCCCCAGCTCACCTTCCCTCGACTGCCTCCCTGAGGCCCAGGCCTTACCAAGCCTCCGACCGCCTCCTCGAGCCCCTGGCCCACCTCCCTCCGACTGCCTCCCAGAGCCCCCAGCCTACCTCTCTGAGCCCCAAGCCTGCCTACCCCCTTCTTCCCCCTGCTTTCCTCTTTCTGCCCCCCTTTTTCTCCTATCGTGCAACACTGCCTCCTACCACACAGTGCTGCCTCCATGTCACAGCACCATCTCCATGGATTTGGTGAGTATTAGCAATGGCCGCAGTGACGGCTCCATATCAGTCATCAAATGTCATTATTTTAAATTTTTTAATATTTTTAAATTAATATTTATAAAATTTAGTTTAATTAGATTTTATATTTAAATTAAATTAATAATACTTAATTAAGTTTAGTTAAATTAATTTAATTTTATAATATATAATTAATTTAAATTAATAATATTATTAATAATATTATTAAATTAATAATATTATTAATATTATTAAAATTAATAATTTTAATAATACTATTAAAATTATTAATTTTAATAATATTATTAAAATTAATATTATTCTCGAAAGGTGGAACCACTTCGGGAATCTCTCCAGCAATAGTAGCCCTACTACCTTTGGCGGCAGGGATTTGAGGTCGGACCTCTGGCCCACTCGTCTACTCTGATGGTGGTCGGAGCAGCTTGATGATTGGATTCTAGGCCCTAGGCTCAGCCCAAAGTCTAAAAAAATTTTCAAATTGGACTCAAGGATGGGTATGGCCTAGCCCAGCCCAGCTTATTTCCAATCCTATTTGCAATCCCGCTCGATACTTTGAAACTTCCAGGATGGCATTTGCCTGGATGCATGCTAGTATGCTCGCACAGCCTAGTCATCTAGCATACTCCAAGTTTGCATGTGTGGGACGTGCATCCCGACCATCCTCATTTGTAATGATATTCTTTACTTAGGAACCCAGTATTTTAAAAATTTTAAAAATATCTCATCGGAGGCTCATGATGTAGCCTGAGAGATGTTCCTGATAAGTCAAAGATATTTAATTTTTAAATTCATGGTGGATTTGTATTCTATTTATTAATATACATTGCTTCTACTTGTAAGGGTACTATCAATTCGAGAGTCCTAAGGATGAGGAGGCTGACTGTCGGACCTTTGAGGAGGTGGCCATGCGGAGGTTTCAAGATGGGTTGTACAACCTTCAGCAGTTGGCCATAAAGCTCTCTAATTTTAAGTCGCCATCAGACTGGAAGTCATACACAGATCATTGGATGTGGACAGATATATATAGGAGATCCTCTCAACTAGTGGAGCATTGAGGAGTACTCTAGTAGATGGCAGAGGACATGGTAGAATCGATTCACCCAACAGCATCCGATCAAGCACACTGATGGCTCCATTGGTACATATGATGTGGCTGATAGATTGATAAAAATTCTACATTAAAATTAATTTCATATTGAATTGATCATATGTATGTTTTAATTAATTTAATTTAATTATTTATTTATTGTAAATATGACAGTTGAGTTGTGCACCAGGGTAGCTGCAGATATGGGAGGCCACACATCAATCTAAAAGGACTGATAATTATTTAGATCCTAGATCTCGACAGATCGCAGGAACAAACTTAAAACATTATATATTAAGTTTTTATATATACTGATAGGTATGCACTAATAAATTTCTAAACTATATAGGTAGATTTTGTGAAGTATCTCGTATCACGGCATAATGAGAACCCATCCTCTCAACACCTCCTTGATCTCGAGGGATGGCTCAAGGCCACTAGAGGGGTGAGTAGGAGCCGGGTCAAAGGATTTGACAATAGCTTCGACCCTCCAATAGCTCGATACTCTTCAACATCCTCCTCTCAAACCTCAATGACTCAAACATGGGGTGATGCATATATGAAGGAGATCGTGCGGAGGCTTTGGAGCTAGTGACGTCATAGCTTTCGAGACACCGTCTGTGATACGATCAGATGCTTAAATACTAAATACTAAGATGTCATTGTCGGATCCCGAAAGCTATTTTATTTTTTTTCTCTATTTTTTTTTACACTCTCTACTCAATTTTTCTACTCCCAAAGCTTATTCCCGGACCCCCTATTTATAGATGAATTTTTCATGATTTTTTCATAGGAAAAAGAGTCCTAAAATCCTTAGAAATCGTATAAATCTCCTTAGGAATATTTCTGGCCGTCGGATCAGCTTCAGACCGCCCAGATCTGCTCAAAAATCAGAGTTATAATCCTTATCAGGGTCGGATCAAATGTCAGCCATCCGATCTGGGTTCTGATGAAGTTCTGGCCGTCGGATCGTGCAAAAGAGTCCTTAACACAGTCGGGAGCGATAACAGCCATTGGATCACGTGATGGATTGCTTCTGGGCCATCGGATCGCGCAAAAGAGTCCTATTCAAAGTCGGCATCGAGTCTGAACCGTCGGATCTGGATCGGATTGAATCTCAGCTGTTGGATCACGTCCAAGATCTTATTCTCGCTGTGAACCGCACCTGTGGACCGCATAACTATTCCTGTAGATCGCACCGTGGCTCTGTGGACCGACCGACCGGTCCACCGTACACCGGAGGCTATTTTTTTTATTTTTTAGGGTATTTTAGCTATGTTTTTGCTCCGATTTTCTCCTGAAAAATTGGAAAAAATATGCATTAAATTCCTCAAAAATTTTTCTTCATTTTGGTACTTAAATTCTCAATTAAATTAACATTTATTTTTTTATAAATATATCTAATTTCATATTTTTTTCAAAATCACTTTATTTTTTAGAAAAATTCAATAAATTCATGAAATTAAGATTTTTAAGAAGATGTTAGCACCATAAATTACCAAAAATATCTTCAATAAATATAAAAATATACTACTTATCAATCATGATCGAACCACATAGAATTATCGAATATGCATAGAGGGCGAGCACAATGGTGAGATAATGGACTCTTTTGGTGTTCTAAACGAGATTATAGAGCTAAAGTATAGTGGTCTTTTGTGGGTTGTATTATTCAAGATGGTATGATTTAGGATGACACAGGCCAATTGTTATAGACCCTCAACTCGTCAGTGTCCACATCGATCACTTATGGTACGAAAGTGATCCTTACATTTTTGTAAAGCAAGCGAGACTAGTGTGGTATGTTGAGGATACCAAAATGAAAGGGGCTTGTTAAGTTGCAATAAGGGCTCAACATAGACATTTGTTCGATCCTGCACTTTTCACATGCCCCGATGAAGGTTTAGAGAATGAAATCTGTGCAACTATTGAAAATAAAGTACATCAAATGCAAGCACCAAAAAATATATTAGTGCCAGATGATGCGGTCGACGTATGATAATTGCAACGAGATGACTACGAACCTGAGGATGTTCCCATCATTGGAACATCGGCACAGGCACAGGCCAACAATAATTTGAGGTCACAATCACATGTGGATGACAACTTTATCAATGATGATGATGATAGCATTTTAGTGTCAATGCCTTCTGCAAGTCCTATTGAGGATCACTATATGGATACGAGTTCAGATTCTAAGAATAACAATTGATATGATTAAGTAATTCAATTGATCTTTTTGTTACATCATGTAGTATTTGAGTTTTTATAATTACATACTTATTCAAATTATGTTAATCATTACAGGATCATGATTGGTCCTAGGCAAGGACGGTCATGGGATAGACGTCGGGCCCTACTTAATGACACACACCCTCATTTTAGCATTCTGCACGATGAGTCAGAGGACTTGGATGAGACTCAGCTACCCGAGTCTATGGAGTAGGCTAATGCTCAGTTGAAGCCCATCCAACTAGAGCTCATGGCACCACAGCATCATCCCCCTGTAGGTACATCTCTATCATATTTATAAATTATGTATGTCATTTTTTTGTTATATACATCCATGGGTAGATGATATATGTTCATTTCATGAATTTTCATATGTAGGCACGCAGCAGCAACGTACGGTGCATGGTCTTAGTAGGGGCCTTGTCTTGGAGAAATGTATACATATCCATAATAAAAAGCCGAAAGTACAGCTATTTCGGGGTTATCCGATTGGCATGGAGGTGAGTATAGTCGCCAATAAGATTAGTCTATTCATGTGGAATCATTTTTCGTAAACCATCGAAAGTTTCAAGCACATCACCCCTTGATACTGCAATGCCCTTGTCTCTCACATCAAGGTAAAGTAATATATATTTCTTACAAGATTTATTGTACTTACATATTGTGATGAATGTTCACACGTATAGAATAACATTAAGTTTGAGGATTGCACCAACAAACAAGTGACGATGTGTATCATCAAAATGGCTGCAAACAGGTATAGAGATTAGTGATGTAGGTTCATACGCACTACAATGAGCTACAAGCGAGGGGGATTGACCTTGTAACCTGGCCTTATAGAAACTAGGTCAAGTCTGATGACGGTTGGTGGCAGTTGTGCGAGCATTTCAAGAGTGAGGTGTTTAAGGCATGTAGTATTTCAAGTTATTTTAATATTGTTATGCCCTTTTCTAGCTATAATTGTATGTATTTTTTAGCGACAATCAGAGACAAACAAGGTGAATAGGAGTAAGGTTGATTCTATTCATATGCAAGGGAGTGCGTCTTTTGTGCAAGGAATGAAGATGATGGAATGTAACTGCATTTGTAATTGCATGCTGTAAGAAGTTCTTATTGAATATACAAATTACTTTGATGTCCTTTTTTTTTTATTTTATTTGAATAGGGACTATTCGAGGTCGATGCCTATGAAAAATTCTATCAAAACAAGAGCGGCCAGTTTGCGACTGAGGAGATAAGGCAACGTCATGTAAGTATTATACCATATTTTGAATGCTTTTGAAGCCTTTGAAACAAATTAATGGTATTATTTGGTTTATTGTAAGGAAAAAGATGTTACAATTGAGAGAGCAGATGACAAGGGAGGTTAGATTTGACAGCGAAGCTGGATCACAGTCCATTCATCCGATGACTGACGATGTGATCCTGGATGCCATCCTTGGGCAGCAGCTAGGTCTAGACACAGCATATGCTCCTTGAAGAAATTCCATTATAGTTCATTGTCTAGCCAATCTGGATGGTTTGATGATACCCCGGTGCTAGAGGTAATCAGGACATCGATAAACGTGATGCAAGGTCAAATTGATTATTGGATGAATCACAGTCAAATACTCAAGAAGATAGTGGCCATGATGGCGAGATGGCTCGATATTGATAACTCTGAGATAGAACCTCCACAGTCGCATGATTCCACCTCTACACTGTCATCGAGACACACATCGGGCTAGGGATCGTCGCCTGGAGAAGAGGATGAGGCCGACGACTTTGATGATGCATAGTTTGTAGATTTTCATATTTTAAATAGTGTATGAACTCATACTTTAGTATCTGTTAACGATAGCTATGAAACTTAGTGGTGCTTGGAATTTGTATGTTATGATTTGGTTGATATGGAGGTATGTTAAATGTATTCGATCTGGTGGAATATTATCTGCATTTGAACAGATGGTTTCGTGGCAAAATTAGCCACAGAATTTTTATTTCATCACTAAATTTAGCGACAAAATTTTTGTTTCATCGCCAAATTTAGTGATGAAACAAGTATTCCATTGCCAAAGAAAGGGACGAAAAAATAAACTCATCTTTCATTTTAGCAATGAAACATTTTGTTTTGTCATGAAAATTAACAACGAAACTAGATGTTCGTCACTACAAATTGCGGCAAAATCATATTTCATTGCCAACTTTGGCGACAAAAAGTTTTTTCATCCCAAATTTTATGTATTTTGATTTTGGTTCTTCTTTCCTTTTAGCAACAAAATTTTTGTTTTATCGCAAAAATTAGTGACGAAATAAATTGTTTCATTGCACTTTTTTAGCAATAAAATAAAATTTTCATCGCTAATGCTATGACTTTCTCAATAAAACTTTAGCGACAAAATTGTTCACCGCTAATGTTTTTGGCCACAAATTTTTGGTCTTTAGCAATGATATTTTTTCGTCGCTAAAGATTTATTTTCTTGTAGTGCATGTTCATTGCAAAAGGCTTCAAATTCCTTGGAACAAAATTCCCCTCCATTATCAATATGGAGACATTTTATTTTCAGATCTTTTTTATTTTCAATCTGAGCTTTGAAATGCTTAAGGCATATAAGTCTATATCTTTCAAGAATAGTCATCAATAAAAGTAACAAAATAAGGATTACCTTTCAAAGAAACTGTAGATGCCTCCCAAGTATCAGAACAAATCAACTTAAGAAAATTCTTACCATTATGAGATAAAGAGAAAGAAAATCTACACTGCTTTCCAAACAAATAATCTTCACAAAAATCCATAGAGGTAGACTTAGAACTAGGAAGAAGATCTCTATCAAAAAGTACTTGAAGCTCGCACGTGCTCCTATGTCCCAAACATCTATACTAGACGGTAGGAGACTCTAACTTAGCGCTAGCAATAATAGCTTTTTTCACTAAAGTCTCGCCAATCAACCTATAAAGATTACCAACCAACTCTCCTTTAACCATCACCATGCAACCTTTTACAACTTTCTAATGCTTCTCTCTGGTGAATTTCATATGATGCTCATTGAACATCCCTAAAGATAGAAGACTCTTTCGAAGTGCAAGAACATGACGTCTGACATCTGAAATTATACAAACACACCTATCAAACATCCTAATCCGTAACTTAGCACTAGCAATAATAGCTTTTTCCACTAAAGTCTCGCCAATCAACCTATAAAGATTACCAACCAACTCTCCCTAAACCATCACCATGCAACCTTTTACAACTTTCTAATGCTTCTCTCCGGTGAATTTCATATGATGCTCATTGAACATCCCTAAAGATAGAAGACTCTTTCGGAGTGCAAGAACATGACGTCTGACATCTAAAATTATACAAACACACCTATCAAACATCCTAATCCGTACATCTCACACTCCTACAATAGGGCACTCGCCATTGTCTTCCAAATAAACAATGCTACCCTAGCAAGGTTTCTAGGTATGAAACCACTTCTTATTAGGAGTCATGTGAAACAATGCATCCGAATCAAGAATCCACTGATTGAGTATCTCCGATGTCCCTTGAACAGATAATGCATCTCCATTTTTAGATGTAGTAGAACCAGCATCTACCATATTTTTCTAGGAATTATTGGACTCAGGCTTGTCCTCTCTACCTCCTTTTCTTAGTTTGCAATCCTTTCTCACGTGCCTTGATTTGCCATAACTCCAGCACTTTACCTCTTTTAACTTGGATTTTGATTTGGACTTCTCTTTATCACCATGATCTCTCTCCACAAACCTTCCTCGTGCTATTATTGCATTAGCTGATTAACTTTGACTTGACTTGCACCTCTATTCTTTAGTGAGAAGTGATGCTACAATAGGTTCCATCTCAAGAGACTTCACATGGCTAAGATTCATGAATAGATTATCCTAAAAATACTACAAAAAAATAGTCAATCAGTGATAAAATAATTTGCTACAAACAATAATTTGTTGCTAATAACCACCATAAGGCAGCAAAATAAAAGTTCATCATGAAATATTACTTAAATAATATTTTTGGCAACAGAATTTATTTCATTGCTAATTTTTGTCACAAATTTGTGGCTCCAAATCTCTCTCACTCAGATTTTTTGGTGGAAAACTTTTAGCAACCATTTATGATATTTTTGCAACAAAAGATTATAGTCACAAATATCATAAATTTTAATGGTGATATATTTCTATTATGGAATGATTATTAATTTTGACGATGATGTTAGAATCATTTCCAAATATATACTTATGGATATATAAAATTAATAAATAGTAGTATTTTTTTCTAATAAATTTAGTTCATCACTAATATTTATTATATTTGAAATCAAAATTATATTATATCATAAATAGATTATTATTGTTTTGATGAGGATGACATTTCATCATTGAATTTTTTTATTAATGATATATATAATTTTATCACATAATGTAGATTATTTAGTAAAGAAATAGTTTTTCATCATATATTTTTCAATACATAAATTTACAACATAATTCTTTTGTTACTATTTATCTAATTAACTTTAAGTAATGATAACATTTCATAGTTAAACATATTTTTATTGACAACATATATAGTTTTATCATAAAATACTAACTATTTAATAATGAAATAGATTTTATCACCTATATATCATTATATAGCTTTTGCGATGGAATAGCTTTTTTACAAATTATTTATATGACTTAGTAATGATAGTATTTCATCATTAAATATATATTTATTGATAATATATATAGTTTTATTGCAGAATATTAACTATTTAATAAAAAATAAAAATTATCATCCATATATTATTTTATAACTAATAATTTTTTATGCTAGTTATTTATAATTTATTTTCATCACTATAGATTAGAAATAAATCAACTATGTAACCAAGTAATATTCTAAGATATATTATGAAACTTGCATAGAGACCAATTTGTAAAAATAATTAATCATTAAAATATAAAATATCATAATATATTTGACATAAGTATATTTTATAATGCAAACATGTTTTAAATAAGTATAATAAAGCATTACTTCATATCATAAGCTAATATTGTTATAATGGTTAATTAGTAGGATATGAACCAAGATATCTTAGGTTCCAATCTTTGTATAGGCATATATATAAAAAATAATTATTCTCTATATTTAAAATTATAGGCACATATACATTACATATATGAATTTGATTAGATTAGAAAATAATTTCCATCTGAATCCAATAAGATACTAATTATGAAAATAAATTTGGTTAAATATTTTACTCATTTATAGTCCTAATTTGTAATGAAAATATTTTTATCTCCAACACCTGATTTTGAGTGATGAAATACTACTGTTGCTAATAGCCATCATTTTTTAATAAAAAAAATACACCACCAAAATATTTTATGATGAAAATACTTTCATTATGAAAAAAATACTTTCGTACTAAAAAATAATGCACGTGACCTTTAGAACTAATTTTTTATGATGAAATAGATTTTTAGGCACTGTTGTTGCTCACTTTTAGTGATGAATTATTTTGTCATAAATTATGTATGTGTTCGAGATAAAATTTATTTCATTACAAAATATTCAATATTTTGTCATGAATTACTATTTTCATCGTTAATGATTTTTAGCGGTGGGGCATTGGCTACGAACCTAGCGACAAAATTTTTTCATCGTCAAATATTTTAGATAACAAAATTTATTTTTTAGTAACAAAATTTTTTTATGGCTAAACATATAAATTTCTATAGTGAAATCTAGCATAGAAGAATGTAAAAAGCTAGCTTTTTCATCATCATCAATTTTAACATCAA
>NC_025993.2:10863949-10895981 GCF_000442705.2 Elaeis guineensis | reverse complement strand
TATAGGAGACCCCATCGAATGGAAAGAGAGGGCCTTTAAACCCTACTTTTCTCCTATGACCGGACGGCCATGGCAACCAACCCAATTAGATTACTTGCTACTTGGATCATGTATATCTAAATATACAAATTTCAAAATTTAAATTTTGAATTTCAAATTTCAAAATTTCAAATTTTAAATTTCAAATTCAAATTTTAAATTTCAAATTTGAGATTTCAACAAATTTTAAATTTTGAATTTCAATCTTTGAATTTTAAATTTTGAATTTGATTTCAAATTTTAAATTTCGAATTTCAAATTTCAAAATTTGAGATTTCAACCAAATTTTAAATTTTAAATTTTGAATTTTGAATTTAAATTTCAAATTTCAAATTCAAATTTCAAATTTGAGATTCAACCAAATTTCAAATTTCAAATTTTGAATTTCAAATTTGAAACTTCTAACAAATTTCAAATTTCAAATTTCAAATCTTTTGAATTTCAAATTTTGAATTTTAAATTTAAATTTAAACTTATAGATTACACCTTAATCTACGCATGCATATGTATATCATATTCTAGAACCAGCTCTGATACCAATTGAAGCGAAAATTTAGTGCAGGGGCAAAATGGTAATTTTAAAACTTTTTCAAAATTACTATTTTACAGTAGAATTATTAATTAATCTTATTAATTAATACTAATTAACCCTACACTAGGATCTAAATATGATACAACCGCATGCATTTAAATTTAAAATTCAAATTTGAATCAGTAAACATTTTACAGTACTGTGTTCAGAACACATCACCTTTTGCGGGTAGTCGATCACCGCAATCTGATCACCGTCGGAGGGCTCTGATCGTCACGTCACAGCCACCCAACTGTCTGGCCTCTGCGGATCGTCCACACGAAGCTCCCGTCTGATCAGCTCCTCACGAATGCTAGTTCGTGATTTCATCCTTTGATGGCAAATGTTGATCGAACTCCTTCGATCGATGTGTGCCGACTTCTCGGATGCTCTGGATCATCTGCACAGTTACTTGAGAGGCTGATGGATCTCTCTCTGAAATTTGGTGGACTCACGACACTCGTGGCACACCAATCTCACTTCCCGAACCCTAGGTAGAAACCCTAGGGTACACACCAAAAACCCTGCGCCCAATTTTTTCTCTTTTCTTTCTTTTTCTCTCGGAAGGTTTTGGACCTTCACCTTGCGCAGAAGCCTTCCTCACGCCCCAAAGTTTCTCTCCTAATTTTTCTACGCACGTCCCACCTTTCTCCTCTTTTTAAAACAATGTCGAACGTGTCTTATCCGCGTGAGAGGATAAAGACAAGAGGTTACACATTTGAATTCAAATCAAATTTGAATTCAAACAAAAACCAACTTATCCCTATCCTTTTGGGCATGAGAAGAGAAGGGGCGTGGCTCTTTGTGCGTGGAAAAAGTTTCACGAGAAACCTTTTCTCGTGTAAGTAATGTAGCGCACAAAATGGATAAGGATGAAAGGGCAAGTGATAAGTTATCCATTCAAATTCAAACATGCTTTGAATTTGAATGGCTAACTAATTATTTTATCCATCCATATGGTGCACAAATGAGGACGTGGGGAAGGATTTTGCGTGAGAAAAATTTCACGAGAAGTTTCTTCTCGTGAATTCAAATGGGTGCAAGGAAGTTGGGTGACGCAGGGAATTTAAAACAAGATGGTTTGATTCAAATTGAGCCAACCTAGTTTAAAATAGGTTGAGCACAATTAGACCAAATTAAACCAACATAATTAGGTTTAATTAGGTTTAATAAAATCCTAATCAAATCAGAAATTAACTAAACCTAACCCCTGATCAAATCAGGGACTAAACCACCTTAGCGATTAGGTCAACATTTAACCTAATCGGGTCAATCCAAACTGAATCCAATTCAATTGGACTTGATCCAAAAATAATTACTCAATCAAATTGAGTTAATTAGTGATTAAATCACTAATTAAATCTCTCATAAATATTGAATCCAAATCCGATGGGCAATCAGGCATCAGAGACCATCGATATGAAACCCTGATCAAAGAGTTCAAATTTCAAATTCAAAATTCAAAATTTTGACCCCGGTACCCAAAATATGTGAAACTCATGATTAGATAATCCTAATTCTCAATCATAGAGTCCCAGATAGATAAGACTCATAATCAGCCATCAGATCAGAAAGGAACCTCTAATGTGTGTGACCCCGCAGGTTCGAACCTAAGCCGGTAGCACAGAAACCAATTTCTGTACTAATCGAAGTGACCATCTAGCAATGGTACCCGACGACCGGATAGGTCGAATAATCGCAATCGCAACATTCAGAACCTACGTGAATATGGTTACCGTATAATTCATCCCTTTTGACCCCTGTGTTTAGGATGACTCAGGGTTAAACTGTCAACCCTGATGATATCATCCGAATCGTGCTCAACTCAATTAGTCCTGTGACTCCTCACTAGGACTACCCTGGCCAAGGTTTTGCTAAATTGAAACACGACTGTACACAGCTCCTAAACTGGAGTGGTCAATCCCATCTTGACACACGCACCGACAAGTCAAGTACTTGACTACACCCAGCAACCTTCCATCACTGAATTAGAAATTCTGGTAGTCCAGTGCCTAAGTGCAGTGAGTTGCTTGCAAGTCACCGTGGCGGTCTCAGGTCGGAGGGACATTTATACCCATATCCCATCGGAGCAAATTTTGACAGCAGAAATAGCTCCGGAGTTGGTCACGTTCAGTGCAGATATACCATTACATCTCACCTGTATACCATACCAGTGTCTCCACACTCTTTGGTTATGAGGACAACCAACCCATATGGCACACAATGACCTATGCTCGATAAATATTGTCGTCCTTGGTAACAACGTATCATTTGGTCGCGAACATGTTTAAGGACTAAACGATAAATCCTCCTTTGTCGAGTCTAAATAGTCCTAAGGACTTCACCACAACATAGGAGTTCATTAGAAGATGAAACATTTGTGATGAAAAAATACCAAAATAACTTTTATTTATTTATAATTCATGTACTAATACAAAAGGAGTACAACCGTCAACAGGCTGACGATTGGCTTTGGGATACTATTCCCAACACCCTCGATCACCTCCTCAAGCCTCGAGCCCCCAGCTCACCTTCCCTCGACTGCCTCCCTGAGGCCCAGGCCTTACCAAGCCTCCGACCGCCTCCTCGAGCCCCTGGCCCACCTCCCTCCGACTGCCTCCCAGAGCCCCCAGCCTACCTCTCTGAGCCCCAAGCCTGCCTACCCCCTTCTTCCCCCTGCTTTCCTCTTTCTGCCCCCTTTTTCTCCTATCGTGCAACACTGCCTCCTACCACACAGTGCTGCCTCCATGTCACAGCACCATCTCCATGGATTTGGTGAGTATTAGCAATGGCCGCAGTGACGGCTCCATATCAGTCATCAAATGTCATTATTTTAAATTTTTTAATATTTTTAAATTAATATTTATAAAATTTAGTTTAATTAGATTTTATATTTAAATTAAATTAATAATACTTAATTAAGTTTAGTTAAATTAATTTAATTTTATAATATATAATTAATTTAAATTAATAATATTATTAATAATATTATTAAATTAATAATATTATTAATATTATTAAAATTAATAATTTTAATAATACTATTAAAATTATTAATTTTAATAATATTATTAAAATTAATATTATTCTCGAAAGGTGGAACCACTTCGGGAATCTCTCCAGCAATAGTAGCCCTACTACCTTTGGCGGCAGGGATTTGAGGTCGGACCTCTGGCCCACTCGTCTACTCTGATGGTGGTCGGAGCAGCTTGATGATTGGATTCTAGGCCCTAGGCTCAGCCCAAAGTCTAAAAAAATTTTCAAATTGGACTCAAGGATGGGTATGGCCTAGCCCAGCCCAGCTTATTTCCAATCCTATTTGCAATCCCGCTCGATACTTTGAAACTTCCAGGATGGCATTTGCCTGGATGCATGCTAGTATGCTCGCACAGCCTAGTCATCTAGCATACTCCAAGTTTGCATGTGTGGGACGTGCATCCCGACCATCCTCATTTGTAATGATATTCTTTACTTAGGAACCCAGTATTTTAAAAATTTTAAAAATATCTCATCGGAGGCTCATGATGTAGCCTGAGAGATGTTCCTGATAAGTCAAAGATATTTAATTTTTAAATTCATGGTGGATTTGTATTCTATTTATTAATATACATTGCTTCTACTTGTAAGGGTACTATCAATTCGAGAGTCCTAAGGATGAGGAGGCTGACTGTCGGACCTTTGAGGAGGTGGCCATGCGGAGGTTTCAAGATGGGTTGTACAACCTTCAGCAGTTGGCCATAAAGCTTTCTAATTTTAAGTCGCCATCAGACTGGAAGTCATACACAGATCATTGGATGTGGACAGATATATATAGGAGATCCTCTCAACTAGTGGAGCATTGAGGAGTACTCTAGTAGATGGCAGAGGACATGGTAGAATCGATTCACCCAACAGCATCCGATCAAGCACACTGATGGCTCCATTGGTACATATGATGTGGCTGATAGATTGATAAAAATTCTACATTAAAATTAATTTCATATTGAATTGATCATATGTATGTTTTAATTAATTTAATTTAATTATTTATTTATTGTAAATATGACAGTTGAGTTGTGCACCAGGGTAGCTGCAGATATGGGAGGCCACACATCAATCTAAAAGGACTGATAATTATTTAGATCCTAGATCTCGACAGATCGCAGGAACAAACTTAAAACATTATATATTAAGTTTTTATATATACTGATAGGTATGCACTAATAAATTTCTAAACTATATAGGTAGATTTTGTGAAGTATCTCGTATCACGGCATAATGAGAACCCATCCTCTCAACACCTCCTTGATCTCGAGGGATGGCTCAGGGCCACTAGAGGGGTGAGTAGGAGCCGGGTCAAAGGATTTGACAATAGCTTCGACCCTCCAATAGCTCGATACTCTTCAACATCCTCCTCTCAAACCTCAATGACTCAAACATGGGGTGATGCATATATGAAGGAGATCGTGCGGAGGCTTTGGAGCTAGTGACGTCATAGCTTTCGAGACACCGTCTGTGATACGATCAGATGCTTAAATACTAAATACTAAGATGTCATTGTCGGATCCCGAAAGCTATTTTATTTTTTTTTCTCTATTTTTTTTTACACTCTCTACTCAATTTTTCTACTCCCAAAGCTTATTCCCGGACCCCCTATTTATAGATGAATTTTTCATGATTTTTTCATAGGAAAAAGAGTCCTAAAATCCTTAGAAATCGTATAAATCTCCTTAGGAATATTTCTGGCCGTCGGATCAGCTTCAGACCGCCCAGATCTGCTCAAAAATCAGAGTTATAATCCTTATCAGGGTCGGATCAAATGTCAGCCATCCGATCTGGGTTCTGATGAAGTTCTGGCCGTCGGATCGTGCAAAAGAGTCCTTAACACAGTCGGGAGCGATAACAGCCATTGGATCACGTGATGGATTGCTTCTGGGCCATCGGATCGCGCAAAAGAGTCCTATTCAAAGTCGGCATCGAGTCTGAACCGTCGGATCTGAATCGGATTGAATCTCAGCTGTTGGATCACGTCCAAGATCTTATTCTCGCTGTGAACCGCACCTGTGGACCGCATAACTATTCCTGTAGACCGCACCGTGGCTCTGTGGACCGACCGACCGGTCCACCGTACACCGGAGGCTATTTTCTTTATTTTTTAGGGTATTTTAGCTATGTTTTTGCTCCGATTTTCTCCTGAAAAATTGGAAAAAATATGCATTAAATTCCTCAAAAATTTTTCTTCATTTTGGTACTTAAATTCTCAATTAAATTAACATTTATTTTTTTATAAATATATCTAATTTCATATTTTTTTCAAAATCACTTTATTTTTTAGAAAAATTCAATAAATTCATGAAATTAAGATTTTTAAGAAGATGTTAGCACCATAAATTACCAAAAATATCTTCAATAAATATAAAAATATACTACTTATCAATCATGATCGAACCACATAGAATTATCGAATATGCTTAGAGGGCGAGCACAATGGTGAGATAATGGACTCTTTTGGTGTTCTAAACGAGATTATAGAGCTAAAGTATAGTGGTCTTTTGTGGGTTGTATTATTCAAGATGGTATGATTTAGGATGACACAGGCCAATTGTTATAGACCCTCAACTCGTCAGTGTCCACATCGATCACTTATGGTACGAAAGTGATCCTTACATTTTTGTAAAGCAAGCGAGACTAGTGTGGTATGTTGAGGATACCAAAATGAAAGGGGCTTGTTAAGTTGCAATAAGGGCTCAACATAGACATTTGTTCGATCCTGCACTTTTCACATGCCCCGATGAAGGTTTAGAGAATGAAATCTGTGCAACTATTGAAAATAAAGTACATCAAATGCAAGCACCAAAAAATATATTAGTGCCAGATGATGCGGTCGACGTATGATAATTGCAACGAGATGACTACGAACCTGAGGATGTTCCCATCATTGGAACATCGGCACAGGCACAGGCCAACAATAATTTGAGGTCACAATCACATGTGGATGACAACTTTATCAATGATGATGATGATAGCATTTTAGTGTCAATGCCTTCTGCAAGTCCTATTGAGGATCACTATATGGATACGAGTTCAGATTCTAAGAATAACAATTGATATGATTAAGTAATTCAATTGATCTTTTTGTTACATCATGTAGTATTTGAGTTTTTATAATTACATACTTATTCAAATTATGTTAATCATTACAGGATCATGATTGGTCCTAGGCAAGGACGTTCATGGGATAGACGTCGGGCCCTACTTAATGACACACACCCTCATTTTAGCATTCTGCACGATGAGTCAGAGGACTTGGATGAGACTCAGCTACCCGAGTCTATGGAGTAGGCTAATGCTCAGTTGAAGCCCATCCAACTAGAGCTCATGGCACCACAGCATCATCCCCCTGTAGGTACATCTCTATCATATTTATAAATTATGTATGTCATTTTTTTGTTATATACATCCATGGGTAGATGATATATGTTCATTTCATGAATTTTCATATGTAGGCACGCAGCAGCAACGTACGGTGCATGGTCTTAGTAGGGGCCTTGTCTTGGAGAAATGTATACATATCCATAATAAAAAGCCGAAAGTACAGCTATTTCGGGGTTATCCGATTGGCATGGAGGTGAGTATAGTCGCCAATAAGATTAGTCTATTCATGTGGAATCATTTTTCGTAAACCATCGAAAGTTTCAAGCACATCACCCCTTGATACTGCAATGCCCTTGTCTCTCACATCAAGGTAAAGTAATATATATTTCTTACAAGATTTATTGTACTTACATATTGTGATGAATGTTCACACGTATAGAATAACATTAAGTTTGAGGATTGCACCAACAAACAAGTGACGATGTGTATCATCAAAATGGCTGCAAACAGGTATAGAGATTAGTGATGTAGGTTCATACGCACTACAATGAGCTACAAGCGAGGGGGATTGACCTTGTAACCTGGCCTTATAGAAACTAGGTCAAGTCTGATGACGGTTGGTGGCAGTTGTGCGAGCATTTCAAGAGTGAGGTGTTTAAGGCATGTAGTATTTCAAGTTATTTTAATATTGTTATGCCCTTTTCTAGCTATAATTGTATGTATTTTTTAGCGACAATCAGAGACAAACAAGGTGAATAGGAGTAAGGTTGATTCTATTCATATGCAAGGGAGTGCGTCTTTTGTGCAAGGAATGAAGATGATGGAATGTAACTGCATTTGTAATTGCATGCTGTAAGAAGTTCTTATTGAATATACAAATTACTTTGATGTCCTTTTTTTTTTATTTTATTTGAATAGGGACTATTCGAGGTCGATGCCTATGAAAAATTCTATCAAAACAAGAGCGGCCAGTTTGCGACTGAGGAGATAAGGCAACGTCATGTAAGTATTATACCATATTTTGAATGCTTTTGAAGCCTTTGAAACAAATTAATGGTATTATTTGGTTTATTGTAAGGAAAAAGATGTTACAATTGAGAGAGCAGATGACAAGGGAGGTTAGATTTGACAGCGAAGCTGGATCACAGTCCATTCATCCGATGACTGACGATGTGATCCTGGATGCCATCCTTGGGCAGCAGCTAGGTCTAGACACAGCATATGCTCCTTGAAGAAATTCCATTATAGTTCATTGTCTAGCCAATCTGGATGGTTTGATGATACCCCGGTGCTAGAGGTAATCAGGACATCGATAAACGTGATGCAAGGTCAAATTGATTATTGGATGAATCACAGTCAAATACTCAAGAAGATAGTGGCCATGATGGCGAGATGGCTCGATATTGATAACTCTGAGATAGAACCTCCACAGTCGCATGATTCCACCTCTACACTGTCATCGAGACACACATCGGGCTAGGGATCGTCGCCTGGAGAAGAGGATGAGGCCGACGACTTTGATGATGCATAGTTTGTAGATTTTCATATTTTAAATAGTGTATGAACTCATACTTTAGTATCTGTTAACGATAGCTATGAAACTTAGTGGTGCTTGGAATTTGTATGTTATGATTTGGTTGATATGGAGGTATGTTAAATGTATTCGATCTGGTGGAATATTATCTGCATTTGAACAGATGGTTTCGTGGCAAAATTAGCCACAGAATTTTTATTTCATCACTAAATTTAGCGACAAAATTTTTGTTTCATCGCCAAATTTAGTGATGAAACAAGTATTCCATTGCCAAAGAAAGGGACGAAAAAATAAACTCATCTTTCATTTTAGCAATGAAACATTTTGTTTTGTCATGAAAATTAACAACGAAACTAGATGTTCGTCACTACAAATTGCGGCAAAATCATATTTCATTGCCAACTTTGGCGACAAAAAGTTTTTTCATCCCAAATTTCATGTATTTTGATTTTGGTTCTTCTTTCCTTTTAGCAACAAAATTTTTGTTTTATCGCAAAAATTAGTGACGAAATAAATTGTTTCATTGCACTTTTTTAGCAATAAAATAAAATTTTCATCGCTAATGCTATGACTTTCTCAATAAAACTTTAGCGACAAAATTGTTCACCGCTAATGTTTTTGGCCACAAATTTTTGGTCTTTAGCAATGATATTTTTTCGTCGCTAAAGATTTATTTTCTTGTAGTGCATGTTCATTGCAAAAGGCTTCAAATTCCTTGGAACAAAATTCCCCTCCATTATCAATATGGAGACATTTTATTTTCAGATCTTTTTTATTTTCAATCTGAGCTTTGAAATGCTTAAGGCATATAAGTCTATATCTTTCAAGAATAGTCATCAATAAAAGTAACAAAATAAGGATTACCTTTCAAAGAAACTGTAGATGCCTCCCAAGTATCAGAACAAATCAACTTAAGAAAATTCTTACCATTATGAGATAAAGAGAAAGAAAATCTACACTGCTTTCCAAACAAATAATCTTCACAAAAATCCATAGAGGTAGACTTAGAACTAGGAAGAAGATCTCTATCAAAAAGTACTTGAAGCTCGCACGTGCTCCTATGTCCCAAACATCTATACTAGACGGTAGGAGACTCTAACTTAGCGCTAGCAATAATAGCTTTTTTCACTAAAGTCTCACCAATCAACCTATAAAGATTACCAACCAACTCTCCTTTAACCATCACCATGCAACCTTTTACAACTTTCTAATGCTTCTCTCTGGTGAATTTCATATGATGCTCATTGAACATCCCTAAAGATAGAAGACTCTTTCGAAGTGCAAGAACATGACGTCTGACATCTGAAATTATACAAACACACCTATCAAACATCCTATTATATTATTTTATTAAAATTACATTTCATGCATCACATGGGATTATAATCTCTAAGCTATTTGATATCATCTATTATATTTTTTATATTATATTAAATTTTTAATTTATAAAAATATTATTTAAAAAAATAAATATACATCGTGTATCATACGGAGTTCCAAGTCAATGAAATATAATAATTGAGCCCATTTCAACCACAGATTTGTGGGACATCTTCTTGCGATTATCTTGCAGCTTCCGTATTTTGGAGCATGTGGAAGAAAGCCGTCCACCCCTTTCCCAGGAGGTTGCATCCGTCGAGCGGACGCAAAAAAAACCCTCCACGATTTTCTAGGCGTTTTTTCATTCCGTTCCGGAGGGGCTTTTGGCATCGAGTTCTCATCGTCCACGCGGCCAGCGCAATGTCGGCCTTACCAGAAAAAGAAAGAAAAAATTCAAGATATAATTGAAGGCCAAAATACTTTTAGGACTGAATCAAAAGAAGAATTAAATGGTAGGCTAGCAGTGATGGGAGCGAAAGGAATCAAGCGCATGACCCGTGAATTTTCCCTTGTCATGTCCGTGACTCCCCCATGAGGGCCCCACTTTTCGGCGCAGGATCACTTTCATTTGATATAATTTTATCTTTTTTATGATTGGCGCTCGAGGAGGACCCACTCTTCGGAACGGCCAGAGGAGGCAATCTTTCTCGGACGCGGTTTGGACCCAGTCCAGGCTGGTGAATTAAACAAAAATTCCACCCGCGTCGGTATCAAGTGGCGTTAATTTGTCCCGATAGATCCCGGAGAACGGAGGAGAAACAAAGAAGAAGAGCGGAGGTTTCTACGCAAAAAAGAAGTGAAGAGTGAGGGTGAGGAGGAAGAGCAGAAGACACAGACTCGCGAGCTCCATCAAAGCCAACTGTTGGTACGCAGGTGATCTCTAGATTCCCGCTCTTGCTATTTTACCTCTGAGCACAAAGCAGCATGTGTGCAACAGCGCTAATTTGGATCTTCTTTTGGTTCAACGTAGCTTGTCCGCTAACTTCCCAAGATATCCATAATTTGTCCGTTTTAGATGCTAAACTATCCAGTATACCATGGTCGCTCAGAAGAGTTTGCGTCCCATATAATACCAGGTTTTGATGTTGGAGCTTTTTTCTTTCCTTTCTTTTTTTTTTTTTTTTTGGAGAGTAAAACTTTTGCTTTTTGTTTCCTTTTGTTTCTTTTGACTCCAACAACTTCTTTCATTCCTTCTGTAGTGATTTTCTAGAAAAAGAGTCTGATCTTAGGGTGAGTCTCGACCTTCTAAATCCATGCTGCGTCAATCCTTCTCAGTGGCATAGGTTTGTGCAAGTCGGCAAGATCCGTAGTCGGCACCGTAGATCGACACAAATACCTTCACATCATGACTTCGATAGACAAAAATCGAGATAGCGAGAATTCTGTCAGCAAACTATCCTCTAAGCAGATGGGTGACCAACTACCTCCTCCAACACCCGCCCTCATCAGTGATCAAGTTGCAGACCCACAAATGGTCATCTTGATGGATCATTTTGGGTCACCTATTTGACCCTAATTTAATATACTTGCAAGACTTAATCCCTAATCTACCAAATCAAATATTTATAATAGTTGTAAGCAAGTTAGAATTATTTAAACAAGTAGCATGAAGAAAAAGACCAATCATTCAAAAAATTATTATCTAAGATTATGACTCAACCCAACCTTAAAATATTTCAATTCAAATAGGACTATGTTCTAATGACCCAAATTGGGTCAAAGGTTTAACCTAGAAAATCTGACTAATAACTTGGATCCAAATCCAACCCAAACAAGGTTAGATCAAGTCGGGGTTTTCAGGCTAAGTAAATTTTTGCCACCTCTGCTGCTAATTGGAGCACACTCCTACTAGCCAACCAGGCTATGCATTTATAGATATGCTAAATTCCATTTCATGTTCCAAACGTATTCCCTAATTATAATCATCCTGCTAAGTTTGCTTTTTGTGATCGAAATAGTAGTTATGAAACCTAGACCGGAGACTGACCCAACCAAGGGGTCAGGTCAACCTGATTAGCGGTCCAACTACCAATTCAAATGGTTGGTTCGGATGTTTATTAAAATATTTAAGTTTTTGAAATATCAAAATATATATTTCTATGGCTAGTAAATAAATTATCTAAATTTTAAATTTTTTTTGAATATTTATATTTTATAATTAAAGCCACATATGATATCTCAAGTTCCAAATAGTATAATTATCATATTTTAATATACATAAATCCAGTCTATACTGATCAATAGTATCATTTTTTGAGAATATATAATCACAAAAATCATAAAAAGAAAAATATGGAAGAATAGAGATATGCATATCATATTTCAATGATGCATCATGTGTCAATCCATATTTTAAACTATTTTTAATCACAGCATAATAAACAATAGTTATTATTTATGTTTTAAGATAAGTTGTAAAAATATTATGGAATCACTAATTAAATGAATATTTAGTTATCATATATCCAACTATTTTTCTCATTAAATAAGGGAGGAGGAAGTTAGAAGATAAAAATGGAGTGCAAAAGATATATAGGAGGGGTGCATGGAGGATGTGGCTTATGTTGATGGTTGCTAGCCATTGAGGCAAGACAATCCCAGAGAGGAGAGTCGTGGGTGGGAGAAGAGAGAGGCAAACAGAGAGGCACATGGGAGGGAGGCCAGGCAGGCTTCTATGATTGGCTAGCGAGCAGGGAAGGTTAGGAAGGAGCTAGAGGGGAGAAAAGGGAAGAGCAATAAGTTGAGAGAGAGAAAATAAAAGATGATGCAAGTATGAAAAAATAAAACTTAAAATGAAATTAAAAGCAAATCACTACAATAAAATTGACTATTAACGATATTTTTAATGGTCATTATAGATCAGAAAAAATACTGTAAATATCTTTAGTAATATTTTTGTGGCATTTTTTTATGTGCTGTCTTAAAATGATGTCGGTAATTAATTATTAATATTTTAAAAAATATCGATCAAAATTTTTATTTTAGCAGTATATGTAAGTATCTTTAAAATTTTAAGACCAATATTTTTTATATATCGATAAAACTTATCAAAAAAAATTATATATTCTAGAATTAGAACAAGAATAGGATTCGAACAAATAATCTTTTATTTAAAAAGTAAACTCTTAACCACCAACCTATAGTTTATATTATTAACATATAGGTATAGTTTATTTAACTTATTAACATACATTCACGTCATTAAATAAGTAATGTTAAGAATATATATGTATAATAATATATTTTATGAGATTGACATATAACTAAATCAAACTTTATATAAAATTAATAATTTAAAATTTAATGATAATTTTTAAAATCATATAAATTATGATATTATTTATCGATATATTTGTTAAATACCATAAAATATAAATTTATAGCGACATTTATAATGAAATATTATAAAATATAAATTTATTTTAGTATTTATAATAAAATATCAGAAAATATAAATTTATAGTAGTATTTACAATAAAATGTCGTTAATAAAAAAAATACTTATTAAAAGATAGCTGTATTTTTGCTAAAATGCAGCAAAAAAAGATATTTTAGCGGCATATAATAAGAAATGCTACAAGCAATTTACCGTTAAAAATTATTTTTGTTATAGTGAATATATTACTAAAAACAAAAAGATTAAATTCGAAGCAAAATTTTGAAGAAAAGAACTAAAAAAAATAAAATTAGAAGCTAAAATCTAAGGCCACGATGATAAACTAGAAGGCCTAACACCTTTCCTCTTTTGTTGGACCTTTAGTCTTGCACTTCTTATCGTTATAAAGTCCTGAAAGAAGAACCTTAGTTTCTCATCAAAGCCACCTTTCAAACCACAGCCTTGCACCACAGGTTCTCAATCAAAGAGAGGAGGGAGAGGGAAAGAGAGATATGGAAGGGAGTTGTTGGAGAGGCCATCGATGCTGCCTTCACGCAATCAAAGACATCATTCGAGAGAGAGTAGAGAAGAGAAATCTGCTTTGAATGATTTAAGATGTGATACGAAAGTAACTCGACACTGAATGTAATGGAGATAGTTTCATATTTAAAATTCTATCTATTATAGTACTGGCGAAGCCTCTATTTTAACTGATATATGCGAGAGTTGCCATTTCCATTGTAGTTTAATTTAACTTTCAAAACTAATGTTCGCTGGATACCTTTGGTTCAAGAGACATCTTGTATTCTTCTTTAAAGAAGTGCTTATAGTTTTGGTTGTTTTCCATACTATGTCCCATCCGATCAGTAGATATTTGCATCAGTCTTAAAGAATCAATCTTCAAGCTTTTTAAGGCATATCTTGTGTCATAGCCATACCATCCTCTTGAGATGTAGTAATTTTCCATTGCATGTATTGTTTTCAGAAAACATCTATTTGAACCATCCATGGTCTTAGTTTCGCCTCAGGTTTGGAAACATGGCATGTAAGGTTGTGTATGTATCTTCCATAAGAAACAATGATTCATCTCCTTTCATGGATCAACCATACGGATCGGACTGCTTCAAGATCTGTACATACGAATGAAAGAGGACAGTTGAAAATGCTTTGCAATCTATACAATGCATGATTTAATGGCTGGCATCATGAAAAAAGAGCAGTCATTCTTTTGCACAAAAGATACAACCCAAACCATAGCAAGTAGGGGTCCTCAGGCTTCATAAGAGAGAGGAAGATGAAGAGATAGAGAGATAAGGATGGAAGTTGCTAGAGAGGCCATTGGTGCTAGTACCTCAACTCACATAAAGAGATCATTAGAGATAGAGTATAGAAGGGAAGGGGATTGGGAAAGAGAAAGTTAGGTTAGGCTTTGTTTCTTTTTCTATTTTTTAAATAATACTAAAAGTGCAAATATCCCTGATGTTAGCAAAGATTTCAATTTAAAGCCAAGGGTAACATGATTTTTTGGTTAAATAAAAAACGATATTTTTACAAGGGCTTTTTATGTGTATATTCTTATAAATATCTGAAATTATATATATATATATATATATACACCCTCATAAATTTATTATTTGCATGTATATATCCTTATAACTAAATTTTTGATCAAATAAAAAAGGATTTTTATATACCCTTATAAGTATCTCAAATTGCATATATAGTCTAACAAATTTATTATTTGCATATATACCATTATAATTTAATTACCTTTTTTGCTTGCATACCATTATAAATACCTGAAATTATGCGAATTTTTGGCAGTTTACTATTTCCATGCATACACTAATAAATTATTCCTTTTTGTGCATCTGCCTTTATTTAGTTTATTTTAAGGACATGCACATAAATGAAAGTAATTTATAAGGATTTTCATGTAAAATGAATAATTCATAAGGATATACATTCAGCTAGCAAATTTATAGGCATAATCATATAATTTTAAATATTTATAAGGGTATCATGAAAAAAATAATTAATGAGTGTATATATGCAAATAGTAAATTATAAGGATATTCAAGCAAGTTCGAGTATTTATAAATTTATTAATACATAAAACATAATAAAAATTGCTCAATCTAGAAATTCAATTTTTTTCCCAAAATGGTCCGGTTGATGATTTTTACATAGTATAACTATATTTCTGGTCCTCTCATAAAATTGGACTAGTTTAGTTCACTGATTTTTTAGTCGAAGTAGTTGATCCGCTGCCGCAATAACCATGAATATTAATATACCAGGTGACTTAATAGAACAAATAACCATGCAAACACCAAGCAAGTCCAAGTAATGCTTCAACTTATCAACAAAAATATGTTTATAGTCATATATAATAGATTATATGTAGTAGAAATTTTTTAGCTTGTAATATAACCATCTTCCACAATGAACTAATATATATCTTGATTCTCTTATAATATATCTAATTTTTAGTCAAACATATGGCACTCTGGATTTTTTTTTTTTCTAAATTGAAAAGAGACAGGGGGAGGAGAATGTCCCCCTATTTTTATTATGTAGGCACTCTGGCTATTATAATAACTATTGGCTGATCGTGCGATAAACCCAAATTCTCAACCAAATAACCTCTTGTATTACCATCAACCAAATAACCTTTTTCATTACTTTTGTAACTAATATACTCTGCATCTTTATTGGACAAAACCTTCATGAGCTAGGAATCTAAGAAGAAGCCGCCATCCGCATGCTATGCTTCACATCTCATGATTGGCCTATCCATGGGTTCGTCGATGGCACCTGACCCAATTTTTTTGAGGTGCTCATACATGTAAATGTTTTGCCCATCCTTGGACTTTTCAATTACACATTTCTTTTGGATTTTTTGAGGGCTTGTTAGATGGAGGACTTTTATAATAGAACTATTCTTCTTATTGTACTTTTGCACTATTAGTGAAGCTTTCCTTTATCATCTCTATCGGTGGACGTAGGTCATATGCCAAACCATGTAACTTTGATCTCACGAGTGGCATGATTTTTTGGGGACACATAGCTTTTATATATATATATATATATATTTAATTTGTGGGCCATGTGAAGCTAGAATGGCAAACCTTTAAGTTTCTCCAATGAAAGCAAGCCCACATAAATTTAAAAAAATAGAAAGCCTTAAAAAAATCATAATTTCATGATTATCAGACATATCATCGTATTGTCAACATAATTCTTTAATTTTATGTTTTTTTCTAATTAGCAGTTGGCATGTTTGATGATATGACATAAATTCTTTATATTCTATTTATCTTTTATTCTTTGTATGAAAGGTAATTCAAATTTCATTTCTTAATTTTTAGATATTTCATTTTACTTTCTAGATTTCAGAATTTATCTTTTATTAATCTTTTCAAATTGTGGTCAAATATTGTCATTTATGTTTATATTTATTTATCTTTTTCAATTGTCGTCATTTATCTTTTTTCTTTATATTTATTTCATTGATCTTTTTTTTTTTTTAAATGCTCGCTTTCTTCTGAATTTCTTTTGGAGTTCTTGGATCATGGATGTGAGAGTTTTGGATGAACCACAGAAAATCCTTCTTCCTAGTATATGTCTAGATCTTTTAATTTTAAAATTTTCGCTTTTTTGTGCATGAGAAATAATTAAATCCTAGGAATTACTTTAATATCATCACTTATATAATTTCAATACATGAGGTATCATGTCAAATTTGTTCGGTTCATGTTCAAGATATCATACAATAGAAGCAACTTGCTTGCAATTTTTTCATGGAATATCAATTATTTTCAGGTTTGAACTAAATGACTATTAGATAATTTCTCTTAGAACTTACAGTGACTTACTTGGTCCCGTACTTTATAAATCAGGTCGTAACATGGACGAACAATCCCCTGATGACATATTGCACAGCCTCTCCATTGAAGGAGGGGAGGAATGCTCTTCGGCAAGCAGAGGAATGCCTTCCAGTGCCACATCTATGACTCATAGCAAAACCAATGTGGAAGAGATCTCGTGGATCAGTAAAGTGAGGAAAAACATAAATTTAGCACGCCATGTGGACCATCCCAATGGCCGATGCACCATCTTCAAGGTCCCTGAGCACATCCGACAACTAGATCCTAAAGCTTACACTCCAGTGGTTGCTTCCCTCGGACCTTTTCACCACGCCGACCCGTATTCAACATCTGCCATTCAGAGTCACAAGTGGCGGTGCGTCCGGCACCTTCTATCGTGTCATCAAAGTCAAAAGTGTGCGAGCCAATTGTTGGATAAGTGCTTGTTGGATTTGAAGAAACAGGATGACAAGGTCCGGAGCTGCTACTCTGAGGAATTTTCTGCACTGAATGCCGAAGATATGGCATTGATCATGTTGCTTGATGGGTGCTTTATCCTTTATCTCATGCTACGAAGGGAGAAATTGTTCGAGAAGTTGAAAAAGAAGGGGTTGGAAGAGAAGATGAAGGAGGTCGACAGGGACGTGGTAAGAAATTTGGAATATGAGACAGTCGAAGAGGATGAGAGCAAGAAGAGGAGGGAGTGTATGATTGATATAGGAGAAGGGGATCAGGTGGTTTTAAATATCGAGGAGAAGGATAGACATCTTGAGGGCCCAACTATGGCAGGGCTAAGTACTCTTGGTCTGGTGGTTCAAGATCTGCTAAAGCTTGAGAACCAAATTCCTTTCTTCATCATCCAATTGCTATTTGATAATCTCAAAGCACCTAAGGATGGAGATGTTGATCTGGTTGACCTTGCCCTTCACCTCTTCAAGTGCATCCATCCCAATCCCAAAGAATCCAAATCATTCAAAAAAAAGTCCCCTAGCAAATACCATCATCTGCTCCATCTATTTTATTCATCTCGGATCCCTTTAAACGGGCTACCATCCCCTGAGGAAGCTGATCCTTCGCAAGGGGCTTCGGCATTTGCACCCAAGTGGACTCCTAATGCGACGGAGCTCCAAAGGGCTGGGGTGAAGTTCGCGAGGAAGGAATCGGCAGACAGTTCCCTGTCCGTAACATTCGAGTGGAGGAAGATGAAGATCGCACCACTGCTATGCCTCTTGAAGTTGGCGAGTGGACGGATGCATATACCACCGCTACAAATCTATGACGGTACCGATTCTCTCTTCCGAAACCTCATAGCTTTCGAACAGTGCTATTTCAATACTAAGATGTACTTCACGATATACGCACTCTTTATGCACTCCATCATCGCCCATGCTAAGGACGTTCGGTTGCTCCACTTGGAAGGTATACTAGAACACGGATTGAGCAATGATCAAGCAGTGGTAGATCTCTTCAATGAGTTGGGCAATCAGATATACGTCATCTGTGACATGAACTATCTTGCAAATCAGATTAAGAAAGTAAACGAGTTTTATGGCTCTAAATGGCGCAAATGGCTTGCTGGATTGAGGCGAGACTATCTTGACGGCCCATGGGCCATAATTTCAATATTGGCAGCAATCTTTCTTCTCTTGCTGACCGTCGAGCAAGCAACATTTTCTGCTTTGTCCTATTTTTACAATTCATAGGTGTTATTAGCATGCTCCCTTATGCGAGTATGGTTCAGAAGAGAGATTTAATGGAAGGGTGAGTGGATAAGAAAGAATTCCCTCCAAATATGGATATTAGTGTGGTTGCTAGGTTGTATAGATAAATATGGTTGGGCTATGTTACGGACCTCATAAAAAAATAATCCACTGTGATGTATCATGGTTCCCATGCTATCTGCTTGGAAGCTATCTAATGGCTATAATGTGGTTGTGTCAAGGTTCCAGCACATGGAATTGGAATTAAATTCTTCTGTTGGTTACTCTTCATCTAGTTAAGTTTCATCTTGATATTTTAAATGCATTTTACTCAAGGACACTTGTTGATGAATGCTATGTTTGTTTGAGGGGCATTATCTGCAAAATCTCCGGGTTTCCCCCATTTCTCCCTCTAATATTTAAAAGGATAGGTTTTTTTGAAGTTGTAGTGTTGTTTAATTATTCCATTTCTTTTAAAAATTATGTCGAACTAGTTTTGGACACAGTTATCACAGCATAACGAATGTGTTGGGTGGATGTCTGGCCAGGACACCACCTCCCAAGATCTTTTCAGTACCACGCGATGCAGCAGGAAGAAAGAAGAAACAAAACAAAAGAAAAAACAATCAAAATACGTGGATCAGCCATAAAAGGGCTCGTCTCCATGGGGCATGTAAACTTCACTATGAAAAAGAAATTTTACAAGAGGAGACCTCATCCTCAACCCTTGTACACCCAATTCTCTCTCACCTGAAGTTTCCCTCACAAAAGTTCTCTCTCTCTTGGAGACCCCCTGAACCCCTGAAGAGCCTGGCGACCGCTGTCCAGGAGCCTCCTACTCCTTCTCTCACAGTGCTCTCACCTCTCTCTCTCTTCTCGGGTTCGTACGGACTTCGTACGGCGAGAAACCCGAACCACACACCCTCTGTTCGTCACAGAGCCCTTTTAAAGGGTTAAACAGGATTTAAACTTGATTAGAGAGGGATTAGAAGTCCTAAACAAAGCCAAAAAACCCCCAGAACCGTCGGATCAAGACCGGGAGCCACCTGGGCCGTCGGATCGCGCTTCGGTCCACGGAATAGCGCCATGGACAGTGAGAAACGCATGGGAAACGCCCACGCGGTCCACAGGCCCCGCCGTGGACCGCCCGATCCACGGTGGACCGGGGCAAGGGGCCAGCAGGGCCTGGGCCGGCCCGCGCGCGTGGGCCTGGGCCGCACGCCCGCCTGGGCCGCACGCCAGGCTGGGCCGCACGCCCGCCTGGGCCGCGGGCCTGTGTCCCGCGCCGGCCTGGGTCGCGCGTCCCGCGAGCCGCCGCCTGCGGCCGCACCACTGCCGCCCGCCGCCGATCCTCCACCGCCTCGATTCTCGTGCCAACTTCAAAAGCTCGTATCTCCTCCATCCGAGCTCCGTTTCAGGTGATCTTGATCTCGTTGGACTCCATTTTTCGCCTTGAACCTCGCTGTGGGCTCAATGTGGGCTGAATCTCGAGGTATCAAATCTTAACAATCTCCACCTCGACTCGATATTCGGCCTCCTTCAAACTTCGAGAGCTTCTGGATCTCCTCGCCCCCATGCCCTGGGGCAATCGTCTGCTGATCATGGATGGGCAAACATGAGAGTCGAGCCAGGCTGCTCGATCCCATCTCCGTCGTATGCTGTGCTCCTCCTGACCTGAGACCTGCTCGGGGCATCATCCTGCGGCAATAGGAATCTTACCTTGCGACGTCGCCTCTCGTCCTCCCGAGTCTCCTGTCTCGTGCCCGATCCGCCTCCTGGAGCTCCACCTCGCTCTGGGCTCCACCTGGCTCCCGATGCTCCACCTCGCACTGGGCTCCCTGCCAGGTAATAATGTCCTCTGCTCCCCTTCTTCCCCTCCAGCACAATCCTATCGCCGCGTAGCACCTTCAGGATTCCTCCACCAGCTACCGTCCTGTAGCCTCTCGAATCCAGTCTGCTAAGTGAGATAAGATTCCGCCTGAAATCGGGTATGTATCGGACCTCCCCCAATCTTCTCACTACACCGTCATGTGTCCTCCAGCTGACCGTCCCAATGCCTCTGATCGCACAGCTCGATCCATCCGGCAGATATACAGTGCTCTCACTGTTCTCCAGGGAGTCAAACTGCTCCTCTCTGCAACAAACATGATAGGGGCATGCAGAATCTAATATCCACTGCTGGAAAGAAGTAGATACCTCGTCAGATATCTTCAGGACATCTCCATCTGAATCACTGCCGGCCGTCGCTACAGCAGCCACCGTCCGATTTTTCAGTTGAGGGCAATCTCTGGCTAGATGCCCCAACTCTTCACATCGGTAACACCTGGTTTTGCTCAAGTCCCTCCTGGACTTAGACCGCCCTCGTTGCGATCTCCTGTCGCTCCGTCTACCACCTCCTGCACCTCCATAAGCCACCAAAGCTGAGCTATCGACACCTGAGCTCGAAGCTGGGTTCTCCCTCCTGAGAACCTCGTTCTGGAGTATCGCCGCGGTGACCTCGTCCATCTTGATAGTGCTCTTCCCCACTAGAAGAGCAGCCACCAAGGACTCGTACGAAGAGGGAAGCGACGCCAGCAAAACCAGCGCTCTGGTCTTCTCCTCAACGTTCTCGCCAATGCTGAGAAGGTCGGTGAGGATCTTCTGGAAGTGGCTCAGATGCTCCTGCACGCTCTGTCCCTCAGTCATCCGCAGTTGGTAAAATTGCCTCCAAAGGAAAAGAGTGTTGGTGAGAGACTTCGCCATGTACAACTCCTCGAGCTTCTACCACAGCACCGTCGGGGAAGTCTCGCTCAGCACATGGATCACCACCTCATCCGTCAGGTACATGCGGATGGTACTCACCGCCTGCATCGGTAGCCGTTTCCAATCCCGCACCTCCATGGTGGTCGGCTTCTCATCGCACAAGAGAGCATCGATCAACCCCTGTTGGATTAGCACATCCTTCACCCTTGCCTGCCACAAGGAGAAATTGCTCTTACCATCGAACTTGTTGATCTCCATCTTGATTGTTCTTATTTTTTTCATCTTCAGTCTTGCTCACCACCACTGCAATCTGTTGGGAATAGTGTCCCAAAGCCAATCGTCAGCCTGTTGACGGTTGTGCTCCTTTTGTATTAGTACATGAATTATAAATAAATAAAAGTTATTTTGGTATTTTTTCATCACAAATGTTTCATCTTCTAATGAACTCCTGTGTTGTGGTGAAGTCCTTAGGACTATTTAGACTCGACAAAGGAGGATTTGTCGTTTAGTCCTTAAACATGTTTGCGACCAAATGATACGTTGTTACCAAGGACGACAATATTTATCGAGCATAGGTCGTTGTGTGCCATATGGGTTGGTTGTCCTCATAACCAAAGAGTGTGGAGACACTGGTATGGCATACAGGTGAGATGTAATGGTACATCTGCACTGAACGTGACCAACTCCCGAGCTATTTCTGCTGTCAAGATTTGCTCCGATGGGATATGGGTAAAAATGTCCCTCCGACCTGAGACCGCCACGGTGACTTGCAAGCAACTCACTGCACTTAGGCACTGGACTACCTGAATTTCTAATTCAGTGACGGAAGGTTGCTGGGTGTAGTCAAGTACTTGACTTGTCGGTGCGTGTGTCAAGATGGGATTGACCACTCCAGTTTAGGAGCTGTGTACAGTCGTGTTTCAATTTAGCAAAACCTTGGCCAGGGTAGTCCTAGTGAGGAGTCACAGGACTAATTGAGTTGAGCACGATTCGAATGATATGATCAGGGTTGACAGTTTAACCCTGAGTCATCCTAAACACAGGGGTCAAAAGGGATGAATTATACGGTAACCATATTCACGTAGGTTCTGAATGTTGCTATTGTGATTATTCGACCTATCCGATCGTCGGGTACCATTGCTAGATGGTCACTTCGATTAGTACAGAAATTGGTTCCTGTGCTACCGGCTTAGGTTCGAACCTGCGGGGTCACACACATTAGAGGTTCCTTTCTGATCTGATGGCTGATTATGAGTCTTATCTATCTGGGACTCTATGATTGAGAATTAGGATTCTCTAATCATGAGTTCCACATATTTTGGGTACCTGGGTCAAAATTTTGAATTTCGAATTTTAAATTTAAAATTTGAACTCTTTGATCAGGGTTTCATATCGATGGTCTCTGATGCCTGATTGCCCATCGGATTTGGACTCAAAATTTATGAGAGGTTTAATTAGTGATTTAATCACTAATTAACTCAATTTGATTGAGTAATTATTTTTGGATCAAGTCCAATTGAATTGGATTCAGTTTGGATTGACCCGATTAGGTTAAATGTTGACCTAATCGCTAAGGTGGTTTAGTCCCTGATTTGATCAGGGGTTAGGTTTAGTTAATTCCTGATTTGATTAGGATTTTATTAAGCCTAATTAAGCCTAATTATGTTGGGTTTAATTTGGTCTAATTGTGCTCAACCTATTTTAAACTAGGTTGGCTCAATTTGAATCAAACCACCTTGTTTTAAATTCCCTGCGTCACCCAACTTCCTTGCACCCATTTGAATTCACGAGAAGAAACTTCTCGTGAAATTTTTTTCACGTAAAACCCTTCCCCACATCCTCATTTGTGCGCCATATGGATGGATAAATTAATTAGTTAGCCATTCAAATTCAAAGCATGTTTGAATTTGAATGGATAACTTATCACTTGCCCTTTCATCCTTATCCATTTTGTGCGCCACATTACTTACACGAGAAAAGGTTTCTCGTGAAACTTTTTCCATGCACAAAGAGCCACGCCCCTTCTCTTCTCACGCCCAAAAGGATAGGGATAAGTTGGTTTTCGTTTGAATTCAAATTTGATTTGAATTCAAATGTGTAACCTCTTGTCTTTATCCTCTCACGCGGATAAGACACGTTCGACGTTGTTTTAAAAAGAGGAGAAAGGTGGGACGTGTGTAGAAAAATTAGGAGAAAAACTTTGGGGCGTGAGGAAGGCTTCTGCGCAAGGTGAAGGTCCAAAACCTTCCGAGAGAAAAAGAAAGAAAAGAGAGAAAATTGGGCGCAGGGTTTTTGGTGTGTACCCTAGGGTTTCTACCTAGGGTTCGGGAAGTGAGATTGGTGTGCCACGAGTGTCGTGAGTCCACCAAATTTTAGAGAGAGATCCATCAGCCTCTCAAGTAACTGTGCAGATGATCCGGAGCATCCGAGAAGTCGGCACACATCGATCGAAGGAGTTCGATCAACATCTTCCATCAAAAGGGTGAAATCACGAACTAGCATTCGTGAGGAGCTGATCAGACGGGAGCTTCGTGTGGACGATCCGCAGAGGCCAGACAGTTGGGTGGCTACGACATGATGATCAGAGTCCTCCGACGGTGATCAGATTGCGGTGATCGACTATCCACAAAAGGTGATGTGTTCTGAACACAGTACTGTAAAACGTTTACTGATTCAAATTTGAATTTCAAATTTAAATGCATACTGTTGTATCATATTTAGATCCTAGTGTAGGGTTAATTAGTATTAATTAATGAGATTAATTAATAATTCCACTGTAAAATAGTAATTTTGAAAAAGTTTTAAAATTACCATTTTGCCCCTGCACTAAATTTTTGCTTCAATTGGTATCAGAGCTGGTTCTAGAATATGATATACATATGCATGCGTAGATTAAGGTGTAATCTATAAGTTTAAATTTGAAATTCAAAATTCAAAATTCGAAATTCAAAAAGATTTGAAATTTGAAATTTGTTAGAAGTTTCAAATTTGAAATTCAAAATTTGAAATTTGAAATTTGGTTGAAATCTCAAATTTGAAATTTGAAATTTGAAATTCGAAATTTGAAATTTGAAATTCAAAATTCAAAATTTAAAATTTGAAATTTGGTTGAAATCTCAAATTTGAAATTTAAAATTTGAAATTCGAAATTTGAAATTTGAAATTCAAAATTCAAAATTTAAAATTCAAAGATTGAAAATTCGAAATTTGAAATTTGGTTGAAATCTCAAATTTGAAATTTAAAATTTGAAATTTAAAATTTAAAATTTGAAATTCAAAATTTAAATTTTGAAATTTGTATATTTAGATATACATGATCCAAGTAGCAAGTAATCTAATTGGGTTGGTTGCCATGGCCGTCCGGTCATAGGAGAAAAGTAGGGTTTAAAGGCCCTCTCTTCCCATTCGATGGAGTCTCCTATGGCGGTAGGGGTGCCGATGCAATTATATCCCATGCCGATGAAGCAGCGAAAGGACTTAATTAAGAAATTTATCATGAATGTGTTAGATTAGATCTAAAAAAAAAATTATGATTTATTTTGAGTTATTTTCTGTTATGAAATGAGCAATAGAATTGCTGTTTATGAAATATGCTGACCCATTTGTGAAATGAGTTAACACATTTGGTGAACAGAAAATAAAATCTTTCAAATTTGAAAATTATTTTCGAAATGCCAAACCCTGACCCATCAGCCTAAGTACTTAATTAAAAGAATTAAGTGTTGTCTAGTAGGTCTAGAATTGTGAATTAAGACCTAAGACAATTGCATAAACTTTTGGGTCAATGGGTTAGATGAATTAGGTCCATAATTGGGTTAGACCTAAGGTTAGTTTAAAAAATGGACTAATTGGAGTAATTGGTCAAATCTAATCAAAAGTTGAATTAGATTAGGTCAAGGATACTCTAGACTCAACTTCAATAGTTGTAGTTGAATGGGTCCATGTCTTTAACTAGACCAAGATGGACTTAATTCATGGCTACGCGGTGTAGCTCTATTTACTAAGTTGATCAAAATTAAAACTAATGAACCGGTTGGTGTCTAAGGTAAGTTCGGCAGTTTTGACCAGTGGTTCTTAAGCGGGAGCTACTCGCATTGATTCGATCATTGACGAGTTAATGGCAAATCCCCACCACTAATCTCACTTACCTGGCCAATCTGGTAAGTTAGATTTTGATTAGATCACTTGGTGATTAGAGCTCACCCATGTCATTAGGTAAATCAGTATGACTGATTTAGGTGCTCCTAATGCCAGCTTTAATTAAATCCTTTTTAATCTGACTTGGTGAAGTCAGTGGGAGGATTGAAATTGGCTGGATGATTTCTTCTCTACTATTCTTTAATAAAATCCTCAAAATTATTAGGTCCCTAAAATGATTAAGTTATAATGATAACTAAGTCATAGCCTCCCATTAAGTGAATGATAATGAGTCCATTAGTTCAATGATCATTGGAGGCCCAAAGGCCTGGTGCTCATTGGCTAATGGAATTATTATTCATAATATGATAATTTGATTGAGTCTTTCTGATGGTGGTTAGGTTGGCCGGCCAAAGTCGGGCCTGATCATTTATTGGTCTGATTCACTAAATTAAGTCATGTTAATGGTTGGACCTAACCAGATCTTTTCAGTGGAGGCCAAAGCCTACTGATTAGGTTCTGGGGCAAAATAAATTATTAGAAGTTGTTTAGAGAAACAACTGGTTAAGAACCTACCCATAGATGCACATGGGTTGACCAACCAAAGTTGGGCTCGTGTGTAGTCTGTGTGGATTCTAGTACCCATTAAGGAATTAAAGTAATTTCTCGAATTGGAGGATGAGGCTACCAGTTCGTAAAAATATTGGGAAAAACTTTAGACTAAAGTCCAAGTCTTTAGTATTAATTTATGTACTAATAGAGGTCTCGTTTTCTTTAAGCAGCTATGGCCACTACCCTGTCGCTCCGGTCATTATTAGATAATGACAAGCTCATGGGATCCAATTTCGATAGCTGGTATTGAAAATTGAAAATCGTCCTTGAGCATGAGCGGATCCTTTATGTAGTAACGGATCCAGCACCTGAGGAGCCAGCTCCGAACGCTAGTAAGGCGATCCGAGACACTTACTTGAAGTGGCTCAATGACCGCACCACCGTTCGATGTATTATGCTGGCAGCAATGAATGACGAGTTCAGCCGAAGGTTTGAGAACGCCCAGCCACAGGAGATGCTTCAAATGTTGAACGACTCCTTTGGCACGCCTGACGACGTTGAAAGGCACAAAACTAGTTGTGCTATTTTCAATGCTCGGATGAGGGATGGGGCCTCAGTCACTGATCATGTACTGTATATGATCGAGATGATTGAGCGCCTAAGCAAATTGGACTTTCCTCTGCACGAGCAGCTCGGTAAGGATGTGATCCTTAATTCCTTGCCCAAGTCCTTCCTCCCATTCCTTACTCATTTTCGAATGACAAAGCCTGAAGTAAACTACCACGGATTGTTGGGTTTGCTGCAGAACTTTGAGAATGATCACCAACTCCATAAGGAGTCGGTGAATGTAGTGGGAGGGTCTTCTTCTTGTCGTCAATCCTTTGGGAAGGGGAAGAAGAACAAGAAGAAGAAAAATAAGAAGGTGCAATCTCATGCTGGGACAGTAGCACGGGGTCAGACCAAGAAGCGCAAGCATGACCAGAGCCAGGCGGAGTGCTTCTTTTGCAAGAAGCACGGGCATTGGAAGAGGAACTGTCCTCAATACATTGCCTCCCTGGACCCGAACAGGCCAAAGAAGAAGCAAGGTAATTATATGATAACTCCTTGCAACTTTTTGATTTGTGATACTACTGCCTGGGTATTGGATATCGGAAGCCCTTATCATATTTATAATTCGATGCAGGGTCTGCAGGTCAGTAGAAGATTTGATGAAGGCGAGAGGTTCCTGAATGTTGGAGATGGAAGCAAAGTTCCAGTTCTAGCTTTAGGAATCATGAGTCTTGTAATCAATTCTCGTAATGTAATTCTGAGTGAATGTCACTATTGTCCAAGTTTTTTATTAAATATTATTTCTGTAGGCCTTTTGGCCATGTACGGTTATGATTTTTTAATAAAAAAAAATATTTGCAATATCATTTTGAATGGTGTTACAATATTTGTTGGACAATTAAATAATAAAATTTACTTACTATCACAGCCTGTTAATGTGGTTCAAAAATTCGGTAAACGCTCTAGAATAGATAATGTGTCAGAAGTCTACCTTTGGCACTGTAGGCTAGGTCATATCAATAAGAACAGGATAAACAGGTTGGCTCAAGAAGGAATTCTTGAAGTTAGTGATTGAGAATCACTTCCAACCTGTGAGTCCTGTCTTCTTGGAAAGATGACCAAGTCACCTTTTACTGGAAAAGGTGAGCGAGCCAGTGAACTCTTAGGTCTGGTACATTCTGATGTATGTGGACCCATGAGCTCAAGTGCAAGAGGTGGATTTTTCTACTTCATAACCTTCACAGACGACCTATCTAGGTATGGGTATGTCTATTTAATGAAGCATAAGTCGAATCATTTGAAATGTTCAAACTATTCCGAAATGAGGTAGAAAAACAAACTGAGAAGTGTATTAAAACTCTTCGATCTGATCGAGGAGGTGAATACCTTTCCAATGAGTTTCTGACGTATCTAGGGAGAATGGATTCTCTCTCAGTGGACTCCTCCTGGAACACCACAGCATAATGGTGTGTCTGAAAGGAGGAATCGGACCCTGTTAGACATGGTTCGATCCATGATGGGGTTTGCTGGTCTGCGATCTCCCTCTGGGGATATGCGCTCGAATCGCTTGTTACCTTCTAAATAGAGTTCCGAGTAAGTCTGTAGCCAAAACGCCATATGAGATATGGATAGGACGTAAGCCAGTACTCTCGCACCTTAGGGTTTGGGGGTGTCCGGCTTATGTTAAACGTTTAATTACAGACAAGCTTGGACCTAGGTCTGACAAGTGTAATTTTATAGGGTACCCAAAAGAGACCAAAGGGTATTATTTCTACCTTGCTGATGAGCAAAAGGTGTTTGTCAGCCTTAAGGCAATCTTTTTAGAAAAGGAGTTCCTTAGTGAAGGAACTGTTGCCTCTAAAGTCGAACTTGACGAAGTTCGACAGGTGGAAAAACCGACACATGTTACTGAACCTGAACCGGATTTGATTAGATCAGATCCGGAGCCCATTGATTATGCACCCTTAAGGCGGTCTGGTAGAGTACCACATCAACCGGACAGATACTATGGTTTCTTGGTCCGGGATGGTGATCCTATCGAACTTGATGAAAACGATGAGGATCCGATCACCTACATGGATGCAATGCAGAGACCTGACTCTGAGAAATGGCTAGAGGCCATGAAATCCGAAATGGAGTCCATGAAGGTCAACGATGTGTGGACATTGGTTGACCCACCCGAAGGAGTAAAACCATAGGGTGTAAGTGGGTCTTCAAAAGGAAGAGGGCGCAGACGGAAAGGTGGAGACCTATAAAGCCCGTCTGGTTGCCAAGGGATATCGTCAACGTTATGGTATAGACTATGACGAGACGTTTTCTCCTGTGGCAATGCTCAAATCCATTCGGATTATGCTTGCGATAGCTGCCCATCTGGACTATGAAATCTGGCAGATGGATGTGAAGACAGCTTTCCTAAACGAGAGCTGGACGAAGAGGTGTATATGATACAACCTGAAGGGTTCACATCCACAGATGAGTCTAAGGTGTGCAAGCTACAGAGGTCCATTTATGGACTTAAGCAGGCATCTCGGAGTTGGAACATACGTTTTGATAGGACGATCAAAACGTATGGCTTCGTTAAGAACGGAGAAGAACCCTGCATTTATAAGTGGGCTAATGGTCCAGCAGTAGTATTTCTTGTATTGTATGTGGATGACATTCTCTTAATCGGGAATGATGTCCCTGCATTACAGGGAATAAAGATTTGGCTATCGTCACAGTTCTCCATGAAGGATCTGGGAGAAGCTTCCTACATCCTAGGGATGAGGATCTATAGGGATAGATCCAAAAAGTTGCTTGGCTTATCCCAGTCCACGTACATTGATACTATGCTGAAAAGGTTCAGCATGGAAAATTCCAAGAAAGGCTATCTACCGATAGGCCATGGAATTTCTCTCTCGAAGAGGGATTGTCCGACAACACCTCAAGAGAGAGAGCGTATGGGTAGGATTCCATATGCTTCGGCAGTGGGATCTATCATGTACGCCATGACATGTACACGACCAGATGTGGCATACTCACTAGGGGTAGTGAGTAGATACCAATCTGATCCAGGAGAGAATCACTGGAAGGTTGTTAAAACCATCCTGAAGTATTTGAGAAATACTAAGGACCAGTGGCTTATATATGGTGAATCGGACTTGAGACTTATAGGGTTTACAGACTCTAGTTTCCAGTCTGATCGAGATGATAGCAAGAGTGTGTCAGGATTTATTTTTACCCTTAATGGTGGGGCTGTCTGCTGGAAGAGTTCCAAGCAGCACACTGTGGCTGATTCAGTATGCGAGGCGGAGTATATTGCTGCATCAGATGCTGCCAAAGAAGCGGTGTGGCTGAGAAATTCATCACGAGCTCGGAGTAGCACCCTCCCTTGTTGGTCCAGTTCTGCTCTACTGCGACAGCTCTGGAGCCATTGCTCAGGCGAAGGAACCAAAGGCACACCAGCGGACGAAGCATATTCTGCGCCGCTACCATCTCATCCGGAGATCGTGGATCGAGGTGACGTCGACCTTCAGAAGATCGACGGGAAGGAGAACCTGGCCGACCCATTCACTAAAGCCATTGCGGTGAAGGAGTTCAACGACTACAAGTCGAAGATGGGTATTAGATACTGCACCGATAGGCTTTAGGCCAAGTGGGAGATTGTTGGGAATAGTGTCCCAAAGCCAATCGTCAGCCTGTTGACGGTTGTGCTCCTTTTGTATTAGTACATGAATTATAAATAAATAAAAGTTATTTTGGTATTTTTCATCACAAATGTTTCATCTTCTAATGAACTCCTGTGTTGTGGTGAAGTCCTTAGGACTATTTAGACTCGACAAAGGAGGATTTGTCGTTTAGTCCTTAAACATGTTCGCGACCAAATGATACGTTGTTACCAAGGACGACAATATTTATCGAGCATAGGTCGTTGTGTGCCATATGGGTTGGTTGTCCTCATAACCAAAGAGTGTGGAGACACTGGTATGGCATACAGGTGAGATGTAATGGTACATCTGCACTGAACGTGACCAACTCCGGAGCTATTTCTGCTGTCAAGATTTGCTCCGATGGGATATGGGTATAAATGTCCCTCCGACCTGAGACCGCCACGGTGACTTGCAAGCAACTCACTGCACTTAGGCACTGGACTACCTGAATTTCTAATTCAGTGACGGAAGGTTGCTGGGTGTAGTCAAGTACTTGACTTGTCGGTGCGTGTGTCAAGATGGGATTGACCACTCCAGTTTAGGAGCTGTGTACAGTCGTGTTTCAATTTAGCAAAACCTTGGCCAGGGTAGTCCTAGTGAGGAGTCACAGGACTAATTGAGTTGAGCACGATTCGGATGATATGATCAGGGTTGACAGTTTAACCCTGAGTCATCCTAAACACAGGGGTCAAAAGGGATGAATTATACGGTAACCATATTCACGTAGGTTCTGAATGTTGCGATTGTGATTATTCGACCTATCCGTCGTCGGGTACCATTGCTAGATGGTCACTTCGATTAGTACAGAAATTGGTTCCTGTGCTACCGGCTTAGGTTCGAACCTGCGGGTCACACACATTAGAGGTTCCTTTCTGATCTGATGGCTGATTATGAGTCTTATCTATCTGGACTCTATGATTGAGAATTAGGATTCTCTAATCATGAGTTCCACACATTTTGGGTACGGGGTCAAAATTTTGAATTTCGAATTTTGAATTTGAAATTTGAACTCTTTGATCAGGGTTTCATATCGATGGTCTCTGATGCCTGATTGCCCATCGGATTTGGACTCAAAATTTATGAGAGGTTTAATTAGTGATTTAATCACTAATTAACTCAATTTGATTGAGTAATTATTTTTGGATCAAGTCCAATTGAATTGGATTCAGTTTGGATTGACCCGATTAGGTTAAATGTTGACCTAATCGCTAAGGTGGTTTAGTCCCAGATTTGATCAGGGGTTAGGTTTAGTTAATTCCTGATTTGATTAGGATTTTATTAAGCCTAATTAAGCCTAATTATGTTGGGTTTAATTTGGTCTAATTGTGCTCAACCTATTTTAAACTAGGTTGGCTCAATTTGAATCAAACACCTTGTTTTAAATTCCCTGCGTCACCCAACTTCCTTGCACCCATTTGAATTCACGAGAAGAAACTTCTCGTAAAATTTTTCTCACGTAAAACCCTTCCTCACGTCTCATTTGTGCGCCATATGGATGGATAAATTAATTAGTTAGCCATTCAAATTCAAAGCATGTTTG